>NC_056747.1:34719670-34931337 GCF_019279795.1 Protopterus annectens
TGAAAAGTAGCAACAATTACTCTGCAAACAATGAAAATAGCAAAAATTTGCTTTGCAACACTGAAAACAGCAAAAAATATGATTTAACACACACAATAAGGTAGGCAAATGCAGAACAAACAGTGCAGTTTAGTTTCCAGTATTAAAATACAGTATTAAATAAGCAGAACACAATCAAAAGTGCAATCAATAATATAATCAAGCAAAAAAAAGGCACCTTATGTTTCCCTTAAAGTTCAGAAGCCTCTAGCTGTCTGGTTATCTCAGCTCAAAGTTGCGGCTGGTAGCCTACCTCAGTTCAGTTCGGTTCAAACATCTTAGCAATAATTTTGTCTTGGGAAGCACATAGCACACTGAAACAAACACTTGAGTGGTATGATCCTTACATTGTTTTGTAACCCTTACCACAGTTTCTACCTCTTCCATAAAACTTTCCCCAAAATAGGGACAAAAATGGAGGAAGCATTAAATCTAATCTTCTGAAATGTATTTATAATACTAAAATTTTCAAACACAGAGAAACAAAGAGAATCCATGGCCTCCAACACCTGTCCTATGTGGACAGGCTGTAATCACTATCACTCTAGTCGGTATCATACAGATTGCTCAGAGGTGACCTGTGTCTCGCCTACTAGGCAATATCGGACCCTGCCCTACTGGAGATGCTCCATATCCGTAAGTGTAACTCCTAACGCATTACCCCCTCGATAGGCCTAAATGTATTATGAGACATCAACAAAACCTGCTGGAGAGGCAGGTTCGTCTCCCAGAGGCTGCCGCTTCTCTGGAATAGACTTCCCATACATGTGAAACAGAGTACCCCATGACCCTCTTCAAGCACAGCCTTGATGAGTGGATGGGAAACCACAAATCTGTCCCAGGGGTTCCACCTATGTCCCTTATTAACAGGGGTGACAGGTGCTGACTGAGGTTTGTTTTTTGGGGATAATCTCTTGGCTAGGCTTGTAAGGGCCCTCCTATGATCCTATGAACATCTCATGACTGATGATGATCATCGTACAAACTTAGTATTACACATACTGCATGCAGCTTTGGTTTCCACAGCACCTCACTTACCATTACACTTCTTAGCAATCGCGATATTTATGTCTACTAAACATCACTTCTTCCATGTTACTAATAAAAGACATGCCATAGACAATGGCATGTGGTTGAAGCAGACCTCTCAACTGTCCCTATTTTGTAGGGATAACCCCTGACATTTCTCAAAGTTTTGTTCGATTCCTTCTACAACTGCATATCATTAACAATTTCTAAGATTGTGCCAACATTTAAAATGTGCCCCCAATATGGAGCCTTTTCCTTTGTTGGTAAAAGTTGAGAGCTCTGGGTTGAACAACTGACTACACAAAAAATATTCTGCCAGTCATGTCAGAGACTTAACACGTAAAAAAAGGGGGGGGAGCTGTATGCAATTCAACAAGGTACTCCCTCACTCTATCTTCATAAAAAGTACTGAAAACAGTCCCTTGTTGTACGAACCTTTCTTTTTCTTTTCTTATTTATTTTTTAACTATACAGATTCTAACACACAAAAAACAATCAAGGATGGTGTGACAGTACCAAAAAAAGAACATTTTCTCTGGAAGTACAAATTGTTTTAATGCGACACTTGCATGGTGGGCAGTTTTATAATAAAATACCGTTTTTACTGTTCTCTGTCCAAATTTGAAATACTTGGTAGTTTTTTGCACCAACATGTACTTTTGAATAGTAAATATGAAACACTAAGGTCTGACATTAATGACTAATCTGCACTCATATAACATGAAAGCTTAACAGTTTATAAGGGTCAATGGCAAAATGTTATGTAAAACCAGGCATATTCGGTATGACTCTTCATAGCTGAGAGCTGTAATACTGCTCAACTTCTTTGTTCAAGATTTTGGGAGACAGTCTAAAATAATGGTATTACTCTAATTCACATTAAAAGTTAACACTTTCTGAGCAATAAGTATACACCTTCTTACTAGCAAGCAGCAATGTCAGACTTTATTAATCTGATTAATAATGAAATCAAACTATTTACCGGACAGTATGCAATACATCAAAGTAAACTTTAAATCACAGACTTCACTGCTGATGAAACAATATGCTGAAAACTTTTTTTAAATGTACATATACAGGCAAAGCGGATATTTCAGAGGTTAGCTCAGATGTTGGGAAAAGGAAAGTTTGGGAACTATATGCAGTGCCATCCTTCACCTCCCACACGCATCACAGAACGGCTCTTAACAGCATGAATGCAAAGGCACCTATGCAAGAGTCCTGATAAAATATACTGCTGTGATCATGCTAGTGTGTGCAGTTGTGCCTGTGCAAACAAGCAAGAAGAAATGATAGAGAAAGTGTCAGGCTGTAAAGGTGTGTGTGTGTGTGTGTGTGTGTGTGTGTGTGTGTGTGTGTGTGTGTGTGTGTGTGTGTGTGTGTGAGTGTGAGTGTGAGTGTGAGTGAGTGTGAGTGAGAGTGTGAGTGAGAGTGTGAGTGAGAGTGTGTGAGTGTGTGTGTGTGTGTGAGTGCCTGTGTGTGAGTGCCTGTGTGTGAGTGCCTGTGTGTGAGTGCCTGTGTGTGAGTGTCTGTGTGTGTGTGTGTGTGTGTGTGTGTGTGTGTGTGTGTGTGTGTGTGTGTGTGTGTGTGTACACCTTTAAAACTATCCAAGGGCTTGTACAGGTGCATAAATACTGAGCACGTGCCATTCTGCCATAAGCAGGTGAGAAGTAAGCGTGTTATGTATGTAAGCTCTGTCTGTTAACTAGTTTGTTCTTGTTTTATGATGCTGCTATCCATCCTGATGTGTTTCTATGTATTAAAGCATCTAAATGAAAACCCAAGCCTTCTTGTTGCGTGTGTTAGACAGGAACGTGTGACATGGTGTCAGAAGAGGCATTATCTAAAGGGACATGGTATAAGAAATGGCATGACTAAAGGACAAGGAGTCAGAACCGGCATGAAGTCAAAGGCGGCCTGGGTAAAATGACTCAAGGTACTTGCTAGGAACCTGTGGAATATACGGGAGTGGATCATTCCTAAATGTGAAAAACGGGTCAGAAACGAATTTCAGGTATTAAAACTTGCTCTGCACTATTTCTTTTTGCATAATATGAATTGAGGCATACAGAACATTCTAAATAATTTTTGCATCAACAGATATTTTAGACAGTGATAAAAATATTAAAATTACTACAGAAATGTTTGAAATAAAGTCTGAACTGCACAAAACAAATAAAATAAGGGGAAACAACCACATTTTCGCAAAACATAAATATTTTTTGTATTAAGCAAAGATAACTGAGTTATCAGAAGTATATAAAGTGTTTGCATGTTTGTGCAGGGTTACAGTAAAGCTATTTTGCAAAGTACAGCCATTACATGGCATATTTCACAAAGTGCAGAGATTACAGGGCATAGTTCACAAAGTACATATTTTGAGGATTTTATCGTGCATCTGAAGGTTGAAACAAGCTCACAAAACTGTCTGTTCATACATAATTACAAGGGCCATATTTTCGGTGTGTTTGTGTATAGTCTGTGGGCATGGCAGACGGATTTCGAAAACCCAGTGCACTTGTGTTTGATAATAATATTGCTGAGAACTGGAGAGTGTTTGAGCAGGAGTATGACATTTTCATACAGGCTGCATTTTCTGATGAAGATGACTGTACAAAGGCATTTATTCTGCTTAATTTAGCTGGGTCAGAAGCCATAGAAAGGGAACATGGATTTGTGCATGCACCTGCTATCTATACAGGAGGGGGGGGGCATCATATTGTTGTACCAGCTGAATCAAAGGAGGACCCGTGTGCTTAAACAGTAAATTTAGAGAAATGTGTAACCCCCAGACAAATGCTACAATGGAAAGGCACATTTTATACAAGGGATCAAAAGCCTGGTGAAACATATGCCGCATATATAACTGACCTGAGAAACAAAGCTAAAACGTACAGATTTCATAACTTAAGGGATGAGTTGATAAAAGATAGACTTGTGTGTGGTATAAAAGATGCTTTGTGACAGTGATTTAACTTCGACTAAGGCCACTGAGATGTGTCAGATATACAAGCTCACAGAAAAGCACACAAATATGTTTACAAATGAGAGCAGCTCTAGAAGGCACAGTGAGAAAGCTTGTGTTGATAGCATGCAGCATGTTGATAAACAAAACAGGCCCAAGCACATGGCAGCTGTAACCCTGCAGCACTCAATAGGTAAACCCCAGAACTTTCCAACACATTCCAGACTTCACACAGTCTCAATGAAGCATAAGAGTGAATCAACAAACTTGGGCCCCAACCCACTTTCAGTGCCAACTGTCATAATTATGATGGAAGTTATAAATCTAAAAGGGAGAAATGTTTAAGCTTTTGGTCAACAATGCAAAGAAATGCAAGTTCAAGGTACAAGAAGTTGCTTATGTTGGTCATTTATTTACAAGTACAGGACAATGACCAGACCCTTCAAACAGACAGCCATTTTCAAGATGCCAGCACCAGAAAATGTTCAAGCTCCGCAAAGTTTTCTTGGCATGGTCAATTATCTAGGCAAGTTCATTCCAGACTTGAGAAAACTATCAGCACTGCTCAGAGACCTGACATGCAAAGATGTATCCTGATCTTGGTTGGAGTAACACCAAAGAGTATTTGAAGTCCTGAAACAGAGAATTGCTAGTCCAACACTATGATGTTCACAAGCCAGTTACACTTTCCAGTGATGCTTTGATATTTGGTTTAGATGTAGTTGTTCTAGAACAGGATCAACCTGATACCTATGCATTGAGAACTCTTACCCAAATGGAGATGCGGTATATCCACAGTGAGAAAGTGCTTTTGGTAATTGTGTTTGCATGTTTGAAGTTCCATGATTATGTGTATGGTAGACCTATCCAAATCGAAACAGACTATCAAATATCAGTCACTATCCTCAGAAAGCCTATGCATTCAGCTCCAGCCCAACTGCAACTTATGATGCTGAGATTGCAGAAGTACAATTTCAATCCTGTCTAAAAGAAAAACAGCAAAAAAACGATCAACAAATGGAAATGGATTATGGCATAAACGGAACCCAAAGGAAGGTGGTGTTGTTGTCAAGTATCACTTAAAACAAATCCTTATACCAATGTCCAGTATAGACTACGATGCAATTCAGGTGAAAAATCAATCATGGATAATAATAAACGATAATAAAAACTTCATATAAGTAAGTACTGCAACAGCCTGTAGACCAAAAAATATTTAATGAAAGAGTAGCGCTTTCACCCGTAGGCTTTCTCAATTATCATTATTATGGTATAAGGATTTGTTTTAAGTGTCTAAAAGAAAGGCAAACTTCTTTATCTTGCTGATACATTGTCCAGATCGCCCAAAAATACCACATGACAGCACAAGAAAGAGAACCTTGATTCTGAAGTCATGGAAGTGAGAAATTTTTCTTCCACATGTCTTGATGAGTTGAGATATCACACAACCACAGATACAGTTTTACAAAGGCTCAACTACTTTATCAATCAAGGATGGCAGTCAAAGCTATCTACTTTACCTCAAGAAGTGCAACCTTATTTTCCATACAGAGATGAGCTTTTGGTTGACAAAGGTATTATGAAAGGCCTGAAAGTAATTGTTCCAAAGTCCTTGCAACCAGAGTACATTACTATTTTGCATCGTTGTCACCCAGGAGTCGAGTCACCAAAAGAAGGGCAAAACCTCTACTATTTTGGCCTTCTATGTCACAAGACATTGAGACAGCACTTTTATCTTGTTCAGTGTGTAACAGTACAAAGCTACAACAAAAGAAGGAACCACTTCAGCTTAATCAAATTCTGGATCTACCTTGGTTCACAGTAGCCACAGACATTTCTGAGTGGAATGGTCAACATTATTTGGTATTAGTAGACTCTTACTCCAATTGATTCGAGATCAACTTACTTTCCAACCTAGCTTCCAGTACAGCCAATACCAAGATGAAACGTCATTTTTCAGTACATGGTAGTCCACATAAACGTATTTCTGACAATGGCACATAGTTTACATGCCAACAGTTCAAAAGATTTGCTAAAGAATGGGACTTTACTCATGTCACAAGTAGTCCAGAGTACCCGCAGTCAAATAGTCTGACAAAACATTTTCTAGAGAAGTCAAAACATGGTAATACTGATGTTTTCCTGAATCTCTTGAATCTCAGAAATATTCCTCGTGATAAACATCTTTGGTCACCTGCGCAGAGACTTCTGTCACGACAAACCAGAACCACATTACCAATCAGTAGTAAACTGTTGGTTTCCTGTGTCAAGAACAACGGATCAGTGAAAGCCAATCTGTTGAAGAAATGCTTAACCAAACGTCCTACTATAAGACCAGTAAGACACTCAATCCATTACAAAATGGAGACGTGGTAAGGATATAGACATCCAACACTCAATCCATTACAAAATGGAGACGTGGTAAGGATATAGACATCCAACACTCAATCCATTACAAAATGGAGACGTGGTAAGGATATAGACATCAACACTCAATCCATTACAAAATGGAGACGTGGTAAGGATATAGACATCCAACACTCAATCCATTACAAAATGGAGACGTGGTAAGGATATAGACATCCAACACTCAATCCATTACAAAATGGAGACGTGGTAAGGATATAGACATCCAACACTCAATCCATTACAAAATGGAGACGTGGTAAGGATATAGACATCAACACTCAATCCATTACAAAATGGAGACGTGGTAAGGATATAGACATCCAACACTCAATCCATTACAAAATGGAGACGTGGTAAGGATATAGACATCCAACACTCAATCCATTACAAAATGGAGACGTGGTAAGGATATAGACATCCAACACTCAATCCATTACAAAATGGAGACGTGGTAAGGATATAGACATCCAACACTCAATCCATTACAAAATGGAGACGTGGTAAGGATATAGACATCCAACACTCAATCCATTACAAAATGGAGACGTGGTAAGGATATAGACATCCAACACTCAATCCATTACAAAATGGAGACGTGGTAAGGATATAGACATCCAACACTCAATCCATTACAAAATGGAGACGTGGGTAAGGATATAGACATCCAAAACTCAATCCATTACAAAATGGAGATGTGGTAAGGATATAGACAGCCAGAGGTTATGACTGGATTGGGGTCATGAAGAATATTGGTCTAGTGTCAAAATCATACATTGTGGAATCAGGAGGAGCAATTTTTAGGTGGAATCAGAAGCATTTGAGACCAATATCCGAGCCTATACCACAGCACATAACCTGTGAGAAAGACTATCTCAGCGTGAGTTGTCCGTTGTTCCAATTCCAGAGGAAGTTCCAGAGGACATTCCCGTTCCTATGATGAATCCAGGAGTTCCTGATAAGAGCTGTGCACCATAGACTGTCCCCTGTTGCTAAACTTGGTCCAGACTGTTATGTTACGAGATATGGTCGAATCTCTAAACCCTGTAGCAGATACAAAGCACCTTAGACATGAACATTGTGTTTTATTTACAATGTATATGCCAATGCATATAAACCACAAAAAGAAGAATGAAGCAAAAGGACAACAAGCCAGATATCCACACAGATTTAATACATTCTGACGTCTTGGCTAAAGCCTTCAAGGAGTAACATCTTACACAGAAAATAGACATCTTAAACACACTCCATAATAAAACAATCCACACCTCATTATCTAACTAAATAAGGTATCTCCAGTTACATTCCTCATTTAACCTTTTCGGGGCTCGAGTCTCAAATTTTAAAATACAGATTCTTTAGACAACAAAAGATTTTTCAAAAGCATTTTATCAAACTGGGAGACACATTTTTCTAAAGCAGTGCCCTGTAATCCACTACTGTCCCCACCATGAAAATTCTTAAAATGTGTAGCAATGGAACTGTCTTCCTTTCTATTAATATCTCTCACATGTTCTAACATTTGTATTTTAAAAGGCCTTTTTGTTTCTCCTATATAAAACTCATCATAAGGACATCTAAGGGCATAAACAATGCTCTCCAGATTACAACTGTACTGCCCACATACTCTAAAATTAATATCATTAATTTTGGTAAATTTCTTTACTACATACTTACAAGCTTTGCATCTACTACAACTGGCACTGCCATCATAAATTGGCATCTGTAATATATTCATAGTGGGGATACAAAAACGTCCCCCAACTATAACATTTTTTATAGTAAACCACAGGGCACTGCTCTGATACAATAAAGGCTGTCTTTTAGCACTCCAGGACCTGCACGATCCAAAAAACCAAAATCCAAGGGAAGTCCGATAAAAAACTACTTTAATAGAAGAACTTGCCACAAATGGCTACTAAAACATAAAACATAAAATAAAACTGTGTATAATACATAATATACGAACGTTACTGATTAAGCGCTTTCATCTCCATCCGGAGACTTCTTCAGAATCAATATAACAACATGAAAATCAGTCTTTATACATTGTTTCAAACAAAATCATTGGCTGGCAGCAAATTACTTAATTGATGATTATAGTTTAAAGATCAAGTATATAAAAAAAGGAAGAAACAGTAAAAACAGTGGATTTAAAATACAGAGATTTAAGACAAGTTATTTGAAGCAACATTTTGCTAAGCTGTCTTTTAAATTAAGACATAAATTCTCAAACCAAATATAAATTATAAACCCTAAAAGGCAGTACATATAATCATTCATATTCATAAATAGTTGTATAATAAATATGTAATAAATATAAATAAATATATATATAAATAAAAACTACCCAAATAGTAAAAAGTATTGTATAATATATATATATTAAAATATATATATATATATAAATAGCGAATATGATGCAAGAATAGGATGATTAATACACAAAATATATACTGAATAAAAGCCAGTCCGTAATTCCTACACTAACGAAAAGAAGAACGAGCAAACGGGTAGCCTGACATATAAACACAAACGTACATTTAAAAATTGGCTACTAAAATACAACACTTTGGCTGTTGAGAACTGGTACTTTGAAAAATGTTTAAACAAAAAGATAGTACCTAAAGGACTAAGGTTGAATAAGTTTCCGAATAACAGTACTGATGATAAAATGTTTTTTAAAGCTGTGTGTGATATTTTGAATGATTGTGGGCTGGCAATAATAAAAGTGACGACAAAACGTAATACTGATATTATGGAACATATTAAAAAAGAGATAGACAAATTGTATAATGAGATTAGTACTGACCTTCTACTTTCTGTGGATGAATACAAAAATATTTACTACAGAGTGTTGCATGATATTGACTACACCATCAATATTAATATGAACAGGAAGTTAAAGAAATTGGAAAGAGATTTGAATGAATATGAGAAGGGCCTTGCTTACTATAGTGAATTTAAGAAAAATAATCAATGGGGTAGGGCATCAAGTGATGAGTATTATGTTAGAAATAATAGAGGTAACATGTATAGGGGTGGTGACATGGGAAGGTTTGGTACACAGGACCAAAATGAAAATGAATATCATTTATATAAGAATGAATCGCACCATGATGGGAATTATAGAGACAGAAATGTAGGTGATGTTGTCCCTTTAGAAATGGAGGAACCGAGAAGGTCAGAGAGATTACGGAATCGGGCCCAACAGCCCTCATATGCACAAGTTACGGAGAACACGAACACCAAATATATGGGGAGAGTATACAGATAGGGGACACAGACATTGATTTTTTGAATACAGAAGAAAACAATGAAATACAAGTGGTTGAAGAACATGAGCCTGATGATATTACTATTAATACTTTTAATAATTTTAATATTTTTAATTATACAGACATTGAAATTAATGAGAATTATTTTAACTTATTTATAAAAGGTTTTACATTTGTACCTATAAATAAGCCAAGGATCGAGAATATTTTATTAGATATTAAAACTTTTACTCGTAAACTAAATTTTAAACATATTTACAAGGATAGAGATTTACAGGAAAAAGAAAATACATTGAAAAGATCAAGCACATACAACCCCCACTCCACTATGAAATTATGAATTTTGAAAGATGCGTTATCAATAGGATTAGGAAAGACTACAAGAAGGAAAATGAAATCGGTAACAATTTGACAAAAGCTGAAATGAAATTGCTTAATGAATTGAGTGTCAATGAAAGAATTCGGGTAATGAAACCCGACAAGGGGGGAGGGGTTGTAATCATGGATAGGTGGGACTACACTAGAAGGATGATGGACATTTTGGATAAGGAGAACCATTATGGACTTGTTTCTAGGAATGAGATAAACATTTCATACAAAAAGATTTAATATTGGAAAACAATTTGCTACAAGGACTGATTGATATTGATTTACATAATTTTTAAAAGTACCTAAACCAGTTATACCTGTTATTTTCGGTACACCGAAAATACACAAGTCCCTACATGACCCACCTATGAGGCCTATTGTTTACTCACAAGGATCCAAAACACAACCTTTAGCAATCTATGTGGACACCAAGTTAAAGAAATTTTACAACAACTATACCCATATTTTGATAGATTCATGGGATTTTTTGAACAAAATTGGAAAGAGTCCATATATGGATGAAATTATATTTATTACCATTGATGTTAGGGACTTATTTTCAGTAATACCCCAGGTACAGGGGCTGATATGGTTTGAAAGTATGTTGACAGAGATGGATTTTTTAACAGCAGATGAACATAAACTGGTTTTAGAAAATATGGAATTAGTCCTAAAGTACAAATATGTTTATTTTCAAGAAGACTATTACCAGCAAAAAGAAGGTGTAGCAATGGGATCATACGCAAATATAATTATGCTTTGTTGGGAGTGTCAACACGTGTTTAATTCGGAGTACAGCCAATATATTATTAAATATTTTCGTTTTTTGGATGACATTTTTGTTCTATGGAATGGTCCTTATGATAGTATAGATAAGTTTGTACACTATATTAATCATAGTACTACCTTTTTACAATTTACATACCAAATGGGTAAAGATGAAATACACTTTTTGGATGTAAAATTGAATAAAGACTATGAAAATAAATGTCACAAGTCTAATATTTATAGGAAGGAACATTATTCCAATGCTTACTTACATTTTGAAAGTGACCACCCCTGCCAATTAAAAAAGAATATTGTAAAAGGGGAAATGATTAGAATGGCTAGAATGATCTCGGACACGGATGAATTTTCAAACAAAATCAATAATGTTGAAAAAATGTTTCTTGAAAGGGGGTACCCATCTGAATTAACTAAATCCATTACGGAATATGTCCAGCAAGGAAGGGGTAATAAATATGTCCCCCTATTGACCAACGGTGATACTTTGATCGTAAACTCTAACTTAAATGTAAGGACTAGTACTTTTAATCGGCAGGAAATAAGTAATTTAGATACAATGCCATATTTAACTCTTACTTATTACCAAGGTATAGGATGGTTGAAAAATGCATTAATGAAACATGGGAAATGTTTAAAAATATGCCAACAAAAACTAATATATTTCAATATACAATAAAATATAGTTCTAGGAGGAACAAAAACATTAAGAATATCATTGAGAAGAACAAGATTAATGCAGGAGGGACCTGTACAAAACTTGGAACTTTTAGGTGTGGGAGATGTGCACAATGTTCCTATATTGCCGGGTGTAAATACATTAGAATACCCAGCTTGGGAATGACTTTAAGGGCAAATAGGTACAATGGTTGCTACTCCAAAGGAGTAATTTATTTGGCCTTTTGTGAGACTTGTTGGAGTTACTATATAGGAAAAATGGAATGTCATCTCAGAACTAGGATTTATGAACATATCAGGGACATAAACAAGCATAATGAAAACAATGCCCTGTATAGACATGCCTTGATATGTAAAGAGGCAAATTACAAATTCTGGGTATTGGAAGAAGTTAACCACCAAGAAAGGGGTGGTGATTGGGAGACGCAGCTGGTATTTAGAGAGATGATTTGACAACTGAGACTTGATGCATTTTGTGGCAAAGGTCTCAATGACCACATTTCTATTACCCCGGCATTAAAACTCCTTGCAGCTGACCCAAAGAGGCATGGGAATAATAGCATTCATAATACAAATAATAACAACAACAACAATTTGGTAACAATACGAGTATTTTTCCCATGAATTAATGTATGTAAGAAATATATTATTAAAAAATGTTTTATTCAGTATATATTTCATGTATTAATCATCCTATTCTTGCATCATATTCGCTATTTTTATATATATATATATATATATATATATATATATATATATTATACAATACTTTTTACTATTTGGGTAGTTTTTATTTATATTTATATATATATATTTATTTATATTTATTACATATTTATTATGCAACTATTTATGTAACTATTTATTTATTTTTGGATCGTGCAGGTCCTGGAGTGCTAAAAGACGGCCTTTATTGTATCGGAGCAGTGCCCTGTGGTTTACTTGGTTTTTACCTTGTTTCTGGTATAACATTTTTTATAATCTTCTCTTTCCTGTAGGAAATAGCAAGTCCGCGCCTTAACCACTCAGAACTATTTCTTAGAGATGTCCGATAAGTCCAATATAATTTTTACCAGTTGTATTACCTTAAAACTAAAACAGCTATATATGGTAACAAAATACTATTTTTTATTATGCAGTGTTTTTAAGGTGTGTAAGATGTTACTCCTTGAAGGCTTTGGCCTAGATGTGAAGTGTATTAAATTTTTGTGGATATATAGTAATGCATGTTTATCTCGGATATTGTTTTGTATAAAGGGCAATGTTTTTATTAAATCTTTGTGGATATATAGTAATGCATGTTTATCTCGGATATTGTTTTGTATAAAGGGCAATGTTTTTATTAAATCTTTGTGGATATATAGTAATGCATGTTTATCTCGGATATTGTTTTGTATAAAGGGCAATGTTTTTATTAAATCTTTGTGGATATATAGTAATGCATTTCTGTCTCTGATATTGTTTTGTATAAAGGGCAATGTTTTTATTAAATCTTTGTGGATATATAGTAATGCATGTCTGTCTCTGATATTGTTTTGTATAAAGGGCAATGTTTTTATTAAATCTTTGTGGATATATAGTAATGCATGTTTATCTCGGATATTGTTTTGTATGAAGGGCAATGTTTTTATTAAATCTTTGTGGATATATACTAATGCATGTTTATCTCGGATATTGTTTTGTATAAAGGGCAATGTTTTTATTAAATCTTTGTGGATATATACTAATGCACATTTATCTCGGATATTGTTTTGTATAAAGGGCAATGTTTTTATTAAATCTTTGTGGATATATACTAATGCATGTCTGTCTCAATGTTTTTATTAAATCTTTGTGAATATATATAATGCACGCGTGTCTTTTGACATTGTTTTTGTATAAGCAAATCTCGGATATTGTTTTGTATAAAGGGCAATGTTTTTATTAAATCTTTGTGGATATATAGTAATGCATGTTTATCTCGGATATTGTTTTGTATAAAGGGCAATGTTTTTATTAAATCTTTGTGGATATATACTAATGCATGTCTGTCTCTGATATTGTTTTGTATAAAGGGCAATATTTTTAAGGAGGAGGATGTAGATCAATGTGTGTGTATATACCTTTAAGAAGCTATCCATGGGCTTGCACAAGTGTATAAATACAGAGCACGTGCAAGCCTGACTGCCATTTCATAGTAAGCATACTGAACACGTGCGAGCCTGACTGCTATTTCATAGTAAGCAGTTGAGATGTAAGCATGTATTTAAGGTGTGTCTGTTAACTACTTCATTCATATTTAATGATGCTGCTATCCTTCTATGTATTAAAGCATCTAAACAAATACCCCAGCCCTGTTATATGTGTTAGAAATGAATGAGTGACACAGGCCATAAGTGGAAGGGAAAGAAGATAAAGAAATGCTTCGGTCCGGGAAGGTATACAGTCACAACTACTCTACAAGCAGGTCATAACAGGAACAAAATGACTAAAAACAAGAGGAGTTTCAAGAGGCTGTAAACTTGATTGAACTGTCTCTCCAAATGGCTCAGTTACAATATTTGCAGAGCATCAGTCCATCCACAAAATACATATCCAGGAAATACAGGCAGTGAAAAATGTTCCCTTCACATGTCACACTGTAAGCTGCTCCTGCCCATATAGAGAGGACAGAAAAACATTCCCCAAGTTATGTTAGCTTGTGGGCAAGTAATTAAAGAAAAAAAAAAGACTACAATTCGACTTACTTTATTTTTATGCTTTGTATAACAATTAAAATACTTAGAACCTAGCTATGCTGAATCCCTGCCCTTAAATTAGAGCACTGAAATAGTAATTCCTTACCCAAAAGTTTCTTTATGTGTTTCCTGATGTGTTTATTTAATGTAGTTCAGAAATAAGTTTACAAAAAGGCAACAAAAAGTTATATTTTTATTTGTGAATTTTTATACACATTTTTTGTGGTTTAATTCTAGTCTGCGTTTCAACACAGACGTGACTTTTAGAACATTTAATACAATTCTGTTCATGGAATGCATTATTCTTACTGAGCGCGTTGACATACTGATTTTAGGGCAATATTTTTATTTAACATTTGTTTACTGGGAAAGTCAGACTCGGAACAAAGCCAATTTTCAGCGGAGGCCCACGTAGAAATGCTCCAGATGCCTATATTTGTAACGTGGGAGGAAAATGGAGTACCTGGAGAAAACCCACACGAACGCAAGGTGGACATGCACACTCTGCACAGAAGGCACTCCAGCAGACAATCAAACCGGAGAACCTGTTGCTGTGAGGGGACAACGCTACTGCTCCATCACAATGCAGTGTTTCTTTAAACATTTCCCAGTGTGATTGAGCTGTTTAATTTTATTGTTCATGCAATCATGTTTGTTTCTTGGAGTATTGTTACTGCTGTTGTTACTGCCATTACTAATCCTCTCACAGTACCAAGCTACTACATCTCCGATAATTATCAGCAAATACACAGAAAAATGGAAAAGGGAGCACGATGTTTTAACTGAAGTAGTTTGAGAAAGTACAGTTGTGTACACTTACCATAAATGTAGATGTTAGAGTGTATTCACTGTTGCAGTCATTACATTTGGGTAATCTGCTGGCAGGTTGCCCTCAGTCGGCCTGATTACCAAAGTCTTGGGTCCTGCATCGGTTGCTGTTCCTTCTTCCTTGTCATCAGGTCATCAGGGGTATAAAACATGCAGCCGACGTCATTACATCAGTTTTTCTTGCCCCAGATGTCAGGTGCCCCCCCCCAAATGGGGAGCAAATAAAATTAAAAAACACAAAAAATATACCTCCAATCCCAAAAGCAAATACACCAAAAGGGCTTTTAAGCATAGTGAAAGAAAGTAGAGGTATAGCCAGAGAAAAATAGGGGGCTGGATGGAGGGTAACCAGGACTGCACCGGTGAATACACTCGAACATCTACATTTATGGTAAGTGTACACAACTGTACTATGTTCTTCGTGTTTCACTGCTGCAGTCATTACATTTGGGTAAATTCCCAAAGCTATGGTTGGGTGGAGGGAATTATAAGCATTAGGACCAGCTATAAGGCCCTGCAGGACTGCAGTGGCAAAGCCAGCTCTGGATTTAGAGAAAATAAGCATGTCTACGTATATGACTGCACTGTCATTACTTGACCTACATGAAAACTTCCATGCATCATATAACCACACTGCAAAAGTAGTTTGCTAACCTATTTGTGAGATTATGTGCAGATCCTGGAAGTGACACGGTCTCTAGGGTTCGGAAAAACTTTTTTTTCTGCAATTAAATATAAATACTCTTGGTATAGTATCATGTGAATTATTGAAAGCCCTCCCTCGCAGAGTGGAGTGGAAGAGTACTTTTACTTTTTTCTCCCATCTCTCCTAAAAGCCCTTTCAGAGGGAGTGGAGTTAGGATTTTTAGTAATTGGCAGCTGTAACCTTGGGACCCTGGGGGGTCAGCAGAAGACTTTGGAATCCGGCCGACCGAAGGGCTGCCTGAGGCAGGACAACCTATATGTAAGGACTGCAGATGCATCCTTGAAGGACATGTGGTAAATGGTAATGTTTGGTGAACGTATGAACTGAGTTCCAGGTAGCAGCTTCTAGAATGTCCCTGGTAAGAACATCTCTGAGAAAGGCTGTAGAAGTAGATGCAGCCCTGGTGGAATGGGATCTGATCCCCTGGGGGATAGTTTTTCCATGGTGCATATAGCAGAAACAAATGCAATGGCTTATTCATTTGGAAATGGTTTTCTTTGAAATAGCCTTTCCCTCTTACCCTGCAGCAAATACCACCAGCAGTTGTTCAGATTTTCTTTGAGATTTTGTCCTGTTTAAGTAAAATCTAAGCTGTCTGTGTTCATCCAATGAATGTAGAATCCGCTCCCCCTTGTTCTGTGGATTGGGAAAGAAAGTTGGCAATTGAATGGTCTGATTAAGAGCCACACTGGATACCACCTTGGGCATGAAGGATGGATTGGTCCTGAGAGATACCCTGTCCGCATTAAAAGTGATGAAAGACTCCACTGTCATAAGATCCTGTAATTCGGAAATCCTTCTAGCTGAAGTGACTGCTAAAAGGAAAGCTGTTTTCCAAGAGAGAAATTTTAAGTCTGCAGTTGCAGCTGGCTCGAAAGGAGGGAGAGTGAGCTTTTCCAATACAAAATTGAGGTCCCAGGCAGTGGTTGGAGCTCTCCTGGGTGGTCTTACGTTTTTGGCCCCTCTGAGATACTGCTTTAGCAGAGGATGAGAGAAGAGGGGAGGTTCTGTGTTGTAATGAGCTGAAATGGCTGAGGCATGGATTTTTATGGAAGAAAAGGACAGGACCTCGTGAAGCATCTCAGTTAAGTATTGCAAAATCTGAGGAATGTTGGGCACTGCTGTGCTTATCCCTTGAGATTGATTCCAGGCACAGAATCTTTTCCATTTGTCAGCATAAGATTTTCTAGTACTAGGCCTTCTCGCCTCCAAAATGACATCCGTCACAGGTTTGCTGACGGACGCTAAGGGTGAATTTAGGTAATTAGCCACGCTGCAAGATTCAAAGTTTGGAGCTGAGTGTGCAGAATTTGGTTGTTCTGCTGAGACAGTAAGTAAGGTGTCTGAGGCAGGTGCCATGGTGGAAGGTGTGACACATTGCGCAGGAGTGGGTACCAGTGCTGGCGAGGCCAGTCTGGAGCAATCAAAATAATTGTTTGTCCAGTTTGACTTTTAGTAGAACTTTGGAGAACACAGGCAGAGGAGGAAAGGCAGCTGAAGGATAGAGCATCCACTTTCCAGGCTTTTTTTGTGATGAGTTCTTGTGCAAAATTTGTCCAACTAATAGTTCTGGGGTGAGGCAAAAAGATCCATGTCTGGGCTCCCCCATTTGTGTGTCAACATGTTGAAAATCCGTGGTTCCAGTTTCTATTCGTGTGGGTCCATGAGATTTCTTCTTAGTTCGCCTGCCAGAGTATTCAGCTTTCCTGGCAGGAATCGAGCTTGTAGTTGTACTTGATAGATCAAGGCCGTGTTCCACAATGCCATGGCTAGTCTGCAAAGGGGATAGGAATGTGTACCCCCCTGCTTGTTTATATACCACATAACCGTGGTGTTGTCTCTCTATCATTAATTGTCCTGGAGGAAGGTAGTCCTTGACGGCTGTCAATGCATTCTGTACAGCTATCATTTATTTTTGATTGATATGAAGGTGCATTTGATTGGGTTCCATTTGCTCTGAAAGCATAGTCTGATGCGTCTGTAGATAGGGTTTGGGTGGCAGGGGGTAGTGTGAATGGTAATCCCTTGTTTTGGTGGCAGGCCTCTGCCCACCATAGGAACTCTAGTTGCAGGCAAGGTACGATAGGAATCATTGTTTCCAAGCTGTGACAATGTTGACTCCATAGACTTTTACGTACCACTGAAGTTTCCTCATATGCAGTCTTGCATATGGAATTAGAAGAATACAGGAGGCCATGAACCCCAAGGCTTGCAGTATTCTGAAGTAAGTCACCAAATGAATTTGCTTCTCTGGCGTAAGGAAAGACATCTGGGCAGTTGTATTCAAGCTTGCACCCAGGAATGTAATTATTTGAGAGGGTACCAGCTGTGATTTCTTTTCATTTATAGTATACGCTAGACAAGTTAGAATCCTTTTTACAAACGCTAGATGTTTTAGAAGAATGCCCTTGTTTTCTGCCTGAATTAGACAATCGTCCGGGTCTGGCTATATTTGAATATTTATTTGCCAGCAAAATGCAACAACTGGAGCCAGGCACTTTGTAAATACCCTGAGCAAGGTAGATAAGCCAAAGGGCAGTGCAGAGAATTGGTAATGCAAGTAGCCCGCTTTGAAGCAGAGGTATCTTCTGCAAGATTCCCTGATTGGGATATGCAGGTAAGCCTCCTTTAAATCTAGAGGCATCGCCTAGCATAGGAAGTAACTGGTGAAGTGTTAGCATCTTGAATTTTGGGATGTCCAAATAGGTGTTTAGAGTAAATAAGTCCAGAATTGGACGCCATGATTTGTCTTTTCTGGATACAAGTCTTGAATAGAAACCTTGTCCCTTTTCCTCTTCTGGTACTAGTTGAACAGCCCTCATGTTCATGAAGGAAAGTACTTGTTTCTGGGCCTCTGCCCACTGATTTGGGGGCAGGTCTGGCCATCCATTTGGAATTGGCAGCGTGTGGAAATGAAATCTGTATCCCTGGGATACTATATTTAAAACCCATTTGTCCTGGGTTGTAAGTTGCCAGTTTCTTGCATGAAGAGCCAGTTTTCCCCCCAAAGGGGCGGCTAAAAGATAAGTGCTTGGTAAGTGTAAAGGGAAGTCATTGAGACTGCTTACCATAGGGAGGTGTCTTGTTGTTTTCAGATTTGGAAGAGGAGGCACCCCATTGTTTTGTTCTGAAAGTCCCTTGGGACTAAAACTTGGAGCCTTTGGAATGTCTGGGTTTGGCTGGAGTGGTTGTCGAAGGGACTGGAAAGGACCAGTTCTTAGTAGGCCAGTGCCTACTAAATCTTGGCGGTTGCAATTGTAAGAAATCTTTCACAGTTTGCATAGATTTAGCTTTATCTTCCATCTTTTTTAGAACTTCTTCAGCCTTATTACCAAAGAGACGGTCCTATTGTAAAGGTGCATCTAACAATCTTGCTTTAACATGATCAGGCAGATTTTGCTCTTTGAGCCAAGCATGCTTTCTTAGCACAGACCCAGTTACAGCAGCCCTGCAAGAGGCCTCCAAAGAATCAAAATCACATTGCAAAGTATGTTTTCCAACTTGTTCAGCTGAATGCAATAAATCCTGTAAATCTTTATTTTCCACACAATCAGAAATCAACATCATTTTCTGTTTAAGCAGTCCCATGATATGCTGTTGATATTTTAGCATATGAAATTGACAGTTTAAAGCCCTGATTGCCAAGGTTGCGGAAGTGTAAACCTTCTTACCCCATCTATCCAGCGCCCTGGAATCTCTATCAGAAGGAGTAGGATTTTTAGCAGTAGAAGCCTTAATGCCCTTGGGACCCTGTGAAATGGTTTCAGGATCTGAAACAGGATTTTTTAAAAGGAATTTATGGGAGTCAGGAACTCTGTAGTATCTGTCTGGCTTAGAAAGAGCCATACTAGATTCTGAAAAAACATCAACAATGTCTAGAATAGGAGGTATAGCCAAAGGCCTATGCTGAGGAAGAAGAAGAAAATCCCTACGTCTCTTTTTAGATTCAGAAAAATCCTGACTTTCCCAGTGGAAATGTTCACTTAAAATGTGTAAGGTTTCCCCAAAAGAAAAATCCTCAGGGGGAGAAGCAGAAGGAATGGAATCTTCTACATCAGAGTCCTCATGGTATAGACAATTCCTGGTCATTAGAAGAGTCAGAAGAAATAGAATGCTGTTCAGAAGATTCATAATCAATGTCTTGCCTAGGCCTCTTAAAAGGGGGGGGGGGTTGGCTACCCCTGATAAAAGTAATTAAATCTTCAGCCATTTTGATCATTTGTTTTTTAGGCATAGGGGCCTGCACACGTGGCCCAGGCGTTGGTTGTTTAGACATAGGTCGAGATTTTGGCCTTAATTTTGAAGATGGTGTTGGTCTGATATACAAATCTGTAGGCCTGAAAACACCCACAGAAGCCGGTGCCTGCACAGCGGCTCTGGACCCATCCAAGGTAGAGACATCTGCGGGTTCCATAACCGAAGCATCTCGAGGCATACTGGACTCCGAATGGGTCGCAGTAGAGGCCTGCGAATCAGAAGTAGCGGGTATCAGGGTCTGCGAAAGCGCCTCACTGACTACCGGCGAACTGGCGAGTGGTTTAGGAGAAGCATCTTCGGCAGTTTTGGACATCAACGGCCTGTCTCTATCTTTTTCTTTGCATTTTTTAGGTATTCCGGTACTCGGATTGCTAGCCGACGACATTTCTGGATAATTAAAGGATGAGCCAAAGTATTTAGATGCAAAAATGTACCGACATTTGATAGTGCGTTGATTAAATAAAGCACAAAATCAACAGCAAGGTACATTGTGGTCAGGGCCTAGGCAAGGAATACAGTACAAAGGAAAATCCTTAAGAGGTTGCCACAAGTAATGCAATTATTAACTTTTACTGACATTGGTAAGGAGCAAGAAAAAGTTTCCCCAACGGGGTACTTAGCTTTTTAGTTGAAGACTTCGGATCTGAAACTCTAAAACAAAAATTTCAGGAGTCGGCCGACCGGCACTTGCAAACTGCTTCTGCTTCGGGTGCGGTTCGGCAAGAAAGACTGATGTAATGGCGTCGGCTGCATGTTTTATACCCCTGATGACCTGACGTCATGGAAGAAGGGATAGCAGGACACAGGACCCAACACTTTGTTAATCAGGCTGACTGAGGGCAACCTGCCAGCAGATTACCCAAATGTAATGACTGCAACAGTGAAACCTGAACAACATCCTCAGAGATGGGATAGACACCTCTGCAGCCAAGTGGCTACTATACTCGGACGTCAGACGTGTCAATCTCTTAAGTACGACTGCTGTTTCATTACCAGATGATGTCAGGTCAGAAATATGTGATGGAAAACAGAGTTCCTTTTTCATTTGTACTCATGTTTCCATCACTAAAGCAGCACACACAGTGCAAGATTACAGTTTTCTGATGGTGCTATGTGAGGGGTGAGGTGAATAAAACATTACAAGGACCATCAAAACAGCTGTGCAGTGTGTGCTTCTTCAGTGCAGTTTCAGACAAAACAAGTGATTTTTCTTAAAAAAAACTTTAAATGGCAACTATACTATTTTTATACGTACACTTACAAATGCACACTAGCAGGAATGCCTCTGTAGGTGTTTTACATTCTCTGCAAATTTTTATTAAAGTCCAGAAGACACAAAAGGGTTGTAGAAGTCGGGGAAATGCACTGTGCTGGGACATGATGCTGTAGGTGTCACTCGAAAATCAACACAAGCTGTGCTAAAGACAAAAATGAATAATGCATGCAGTACCCAACAGCTTAAATGCATGTCTGTATGTAGGATTCATACAGAAATTGAGTTAAACAGTCTGACCAAGTGGAACAGAATTTTCTTTTTCTACAGCGGATCAAATGAGAACGGTGAACCTGAACACATAGTGATTGCCAAAAAATCCTAAGGAAGTATATCAGACAAAAGACTGGAGTTGACACAGTTTCAGCTATAGACATCTGATAAAAGTAGTTTTACATTGTACCATGAAAAACAGCAAGAATTGTGGAGCTTGTGAGCACCACTGTGCTAAATCATAATCACAAGTCGATTAAACAGTGTAAAATAGAGAACATCCAAGCTTAAACAGTCGTTTCTGGTGACGCTGAAACAGTACTGGAATGAGAGAATGATTTTTTTTGATGATGCAAAGAAGGCTATTCTGCAAATTGAGAAATGGCCTGCATACCTGATACAAATGTGGTGCTACTGAAAGAAACAAAGATGTGGAAACAGCGCAGAAAGAGGATGACTGAGCTAAAGTCCTATTCAGCTAACACTGCTGTTCACATGATGATACCCAGAGTCAAGATAGTTGGATAGGCTGGATGACACTGCTGTTCACATGGTCATTCCCAGGGTCAAGATGGTTGGATACGCTGTTAGAAGCCATGCAACATTATTAAGAAATGCAACACAGACAGAAGATTTATAAAGAATTGGATGCTAAAACAAATACTAAAAATTATACTATTAAATTAAAAGAAAACTAGACCACTCAAATTAGGTTGACTCAATGTCTGAACAGAAAAAGCCAGCACCCGACTCCTGTAGCATTGGCAATACTGATTTATTCCATAATAGAACAGCAAAAATCATCACAGTACACCACATGGTTGTACCGGTTTTGACCAAAAAATTCTTCAGCAACCAAACATGATGCAGAAATAATTAAACCTAACATGCTCTCTCCTTTCTTATGTATATTCGTACTGCAGGCAAGGAGCACCCTCTGGTGCATATAAAAATAATACAAAAGTAACAATCCACATAAAAATGTGATTGTATACATAAAAACATAATTTGAATAGGGATGCTTCAAAAGTGATCATTCAGACCCGGAGAAAAAAGGGCCCCCAATTTTATAATCCACATGTTTTCTTTGTTAGTAAGAATTTCATGTAAAACATGAGATTGTTTATTCCTGACCTTAATGTGATCAATAACCATGAAACAAAAGATGCCCATAGGGTGTCTAGAAATATGCTTATACAAAGAACTGGAACCCTTTTTGTTCTTGATATCACTTAAGTGTTCCCCTATCCTTAGCTTGAAAGGATGGGAAATTTGTCCAACATAAAATGCTCGACAATTGCACTGGGCCAAATAGATCACCCAAGAAGTACTACAATTAGCAAAACATAAAACATTATAAACTTGTGGACAATTATGTGAAGATATAGTCTGAGATTTTAACACCCTAGGACAATAGGTACAATGACCACATAGGTAACAACCCAATATTGATTGACCAAATAAACTAATTTGAGTGGTTGAACATGAGTCCTTTTCTAAACCCTCTTATAGTGACTAAAAAGGATCCCAAAGACCGCCCTTTACGAAATGAATAATGACACCAATCCCCTATATAACTATTTAGAACTTCATCCGATTTTAATAAATGCCAATGATTACGAATAATGTTCATGAAGCCAACCGTATTTCTCCCATAAGTTGTAACCAATCTGAGTATATCTGATTTTTCACAATCTCGAACTCGATATGATTATAACTCCGTTCAATTTTGCTGATTCGCAAATCGGTTGGCCCTGGTGATGGCACCTCCTTGATATCCCCTACTCTTAAACCTGGATACAAGATCCCTTCTATAATGGTCGTATGTGGAAGTACTGGAACAAATCCTTTTAACACGAAGGAATTGAGACTTTGGGATATTCTTGATGACATGTTGGGGGTGGAAACTGGTAGCATGTAAAAAGCTACTGAATTGAGGAAATTTTCTAAATATCTCACTCTCAAGAGTGTCCAAGTCTGTTCTTTTAACCAGGACATCCAAGAATGTTATTTCAGATCTAGAATAAGTCAACTTAAATTCAATACCCCATATGTTACCATTCAGATATTCCAAAAATTCCATAAGGAATTCCGTGTCTGCTCTCCACACCATCCAACAGTCATCAAGATATCTTCTCCATATGTCCGTTTCGTTGATGTAAATATTATGACCAATATCGTAAATAACCTGTTCTTCCACATACGCCATAAATAAATCCGCATAAATGGGGGCAAAAGATGCCCCCATAGCAGTGCCCTGAAGCTGCCAAACACATCTATCCTTGAAGTGGAAAACATTGTGAATCAGGACCTTTTCTGTCATACAAACCAGAAGGGTATTGAAACCAGGCTTATAAATATTGGCCTTATCCAACCAGTATTGCAGGGCCATAAGTCCCGCCCAATGGGGAATGCTTGTATACAAGGAGGTGACATCAAAAGTGCATAGAAGCCAATCCGATTCTAGTTGCGTGTCAGAAATGATCGAAAGAAACTGGGTTGTATCCTGAATTCTAGAATGTATAAAAAACAAAAGTGGTTTTAAATATAAGGTAAGAACCTCAGACAAAGGTTCTGTCAAGGAACCTCTGCCTAATACTATCAGCCTGCCGGGTGGTCTTATAGGATACTTGTGAATTTTCGGCAGAAAATAGAGGTACTACTTGCTTAGATAATCAACCTTGAAATGATAACATTCTTCATTAGTAATAATGCCCTCATCTTTAGCCATGTCTAGAAAGTTATCAATCTCTTTTTTAAATTGCATAGTTGGATCCACTTCCATTTCTTGATAATGGGTTGATTATCCAAGCAAGCAGTACATCTATTTTCTGCAAAAAAGAGCAGAAAAGCAGAAAGGCAAAGGTTCCTTGACAGAACCTTTGTCTGAGTTTCTTACCTTATATTTAAAACCACTTTTGTTTTTTATACGTTCTACAATTCAGGATACCACTCAGTTTCTTTCGATCATTTCTGACATGCAACTAGAATCGGATTGGCTTCTATGCACTTTTGATGTCACCTCCTTGTATACAAGCATTCCTCATTGGGCGGGGCTTATGGCCCTGCAATACTGGTTGGATAAGGCCAATATTTATAAGCCTGGTTTCAATACCTTCTGGTTTGTATGACAGAAAAGGTCCTGATTCACAATGTTTTCCACTTCAAGGATAGATGTTTTTGGCAGCTTCAGGGCACTATGGGGGCATCTTTTGCCCCCATTTATGCGGAATTATTTATGGCGTATGTGGAAGAACAGGTTATTTACAATATTGGTCATAATATTTACATCAACGAAATGGATATATGGAGAAGATATCTTGATGACTGTTGGATGGTGTGGTGTGGAGGTGTTCCTTATGGAATTTTTGGAATATCTGAATGGTAACATATGGGGTATTGAATTTAAGTTGACTTATTCTAGATCTGAAATAACATTCTTGGATGCCCTGGTTAAAAGAACAGACTTGGACACTCTTGAGAGTGAGATATTCAGAACATTTCCTCAATTCAATACCTTATTACATGCTACCAGTTTCCACCCCCAACATGTCATCAGGAATATCCCAAAGTCTCAATTCCTTCGTGTTAAAAGGATTTGTTCCAGTACTTCCACATGCGACCATTATAGAAGGGATCTTGTATCCAGGTTTAAGAGTAGGGGCTATCAAGGGGGTGACATCACCGGGGCCAACCGATTTGCGAATCAGCAAGATAGAACAGAGTTATTATCATATAGAGTTAGAGATTCTGCAAAATCAGATATACTCAGATTGGTTACAACTTATGGGAGAAATACGGTTGGTTTCATGAACATTATTCATAATCATTGGCATTTATTAAAATCGGATGAAGTTCTAAATATAGTTATATAGGGGATCGGTGTCATTACTGATTTCGTAAAGGGCAGTCTTTTGGATCCCTTTTTAGTCACTATAAGAGGGTTTATGAAAAGGACTCATGTTCAACCACTTAAATTAGTTTATTTGATCAATCAATATTGGGTTGTTACCCATGTGGTCATTGTACCTATCGTCCTAGGGTGTTAAAATGTCAGACTTTTTCTTCACATAATTATCCACAAGTTTATAATGTTTTATGTTTTGCTAATTGTAGTACTTCTTGGGTGATCTATTTGGCCCAGTGCAATTGTCGAGCATTTTATGTTGGACAAATTTCCCATCCTTTCAAGCTAAGGATAAGGGAACACTTGAGTGATATCAAGAACAAAAAGGGTCCCAGTTCTTTGTATAAACATATTTCTAGACACCCTACGGGCATCTTTTGTTTCATGGTTATTGATCACATTAAGGCCAGGAATAAACAATCTCATGTTTTACATGAAATTCTTACTAACAGAAAAAATGTGGATCATAAAATTGGGGGCCCTTTTTTCTCCATGTCTGAATGATCACTTTTGAAGCATCCCTATTCAAATTATGTTTTTATGTATACAATCACATTTTTATGTGGATTGTTAATTTTGTATTATTTTTCTATGCACCAGAGGGTGCTCCTTGCCTGCAGTACGAACATACATAAGAAAGGAGAGAGCATGTTAGGTTTAATTATTTTTGCATCATGTCTGGTTGCTGAAGAAGGCTTTTGCCGACACCGGTACAACCATGTTGGTGTACTGTGATAATTTTTGCTGTTCTATTATGGAATAAATCAGTATTACCAATGCTACAGGAGTCGGGTGCTGGCTTTTTCTTTTTGGATTGATTTTGGTGTTTGGACGTGCACATGCCTTTCGTGCAGGGATTGTTTGAACTATCAATGTCTGAAGAGCTCTGAAAAGTATCAGTTATTTTTTGTTCTTCTGTTTGCAACTGCACTGCAGGCCAAGTGAATTTGAGCATCATAATGAATGATTTGAAATCTGTAGAGAAAGAAAAGAGTACGGATACTTAATGAAGTCAATGGCTTATCCACCAGGTAAAGAGCACAGATACTTAACGAAGTCAACAGCTTATCCACCAGGTAAAGAGCACAGATACTTAACGAAGTCAACGGCTTATCCACCAGGTAAAGAGTACAGATGCTTAATGAAGTCAACAGCTTATCCACCAGGTAAAGAGTACAGATACGTAATGAAGTCAATGGCTTATCCACCAGGTAAAGAGTACGGATACTTAATGAAGTCAACAGCTTATCCACCAGGTAAAGAGTACAGATACTTAATGAAGTCAACGGCTTATCCACCAGGTAAAGAGCACAGATACTTAACGAAGTCAACGGCTTATCCACCAGGTAAAGAGTACAGATACTTAATGAAGTCAACGGCTTATCCACCAGGTAAAGAGTACAGATACTTAATGAAGTCAACGGCTTATCCACCAGGTAAAGAGTATGGATACTTAATGAAGTCAACGGCTTATCCACCAGGTAAAGAGTACGGATACTTAATGAAGTCAACGGCTTATCCACCAGGTAAAGAGTACGGATACTTAATGAAGTCAACGGCTTATCCACCAGGTAAAGAGTACGGATACTTAATGAAGTCAATGGCTTATCCACCAGGTAAAGAGTACAGATACTTAATGAAGTCAACAGCTTATCCACCAGGTAAAGAGTACGGATACTTAATGAAGTCAACGGCTTATCCACCAGGTAAAGAGTACGGATACTTAATGAAGTCAACGGCTTATCCACCAGGTAAAGAGTACAGATACTTAATGAAGTCAACGGCTTATCCACCAGGTAGCTTATCCACCAGGTACTGCCTCTTGAAATTACTTATCTGATAGCTGAAATGTTCAGGAAGATATTGTCTGTTTCAAGTCTAAGCGTGATGTGAACTATGACACAATACAAACTCTCAGAAATATACGATAATGTCACATCTGATTCTTCAGAATGAAAGTCCAACTAACATTTAGTAGCACAGTGTGGAACTAACACCGTCTGCCAAGAAAACACTTGGTTAATAGCTAACATTAAAAAAAAGCCTTTTGTGACACTAAATTCAACCTGGATTAGGTGTACAATTCTTTTTTCATACTGAAATATTTTAACTAAGAAAGATTCTTAAAAATAAGAGTGTGGAAAATGCATGAAAAACTGTGAGTGCTGAAGGAATGCAGAAACGGGATTACTGTCTTTATTTAATTAACATACTGAGTGCTAAAACCACTGTTGGTAATGAGAATGCGGTTTGAAGCCCGGGTTGGATAACAAGGAAATATGGAAAAATATTTGTGTCCATGCGTTACTGTAAATACATATAAAATTGTAGACATTTAAAAATACAAAAAAACCCCACCAGGTAGGTGTCAAAGAAAAGGGAGCAGCAGGTTGTAAAAACAAGTTAAGTACTAAGTATAATATTCACGTGTGTTGTCTGCTTCAGTCTTCATTAAACTTGAGGGGTTTGGTTCCAACCTTGGAACCGACTTGGCCATTAGCAAGCTAAAGCTTCCAAACTAGTGCTCCTCCCACACTACCCATACTCCTGCAATCCTCCCAGATACCTCAGATCACGTTTGCTGCTAATTTGGTGAAGTATGATGTGAAGAAGCAAAAGTGGTTTTGTGAAAGCGCTCATCATTTTTTATTGAAGTCTTGGCTTATTTTATCCACTCACTGTGTTTCTGCTGCAGTTTTTGTTGTTTTTTTCTATAGAAATATACATACTTTGATAAGAGAGCGTTTAAAAGATGCTGAGGAGCTCAAAGCACGAATGGAGGTTCCTAGTACTGTCCATCAGATACAGGGAAGGGGGAAAGAGGGACAGAAGGTTGATGAAGACTGAAGCAGACAACACAGATGGAATGTTATGGAGAGTACATAACTTCTTTATCTGATGTTATCTGTTTAGTCTTCATCAACTTGTGGGACAGAGTCCCCAGCTACATAGATTTGGGTGGCCTCATGGCAGGATATTCCGGAGCACTGCAGAGCCAAAAGCAGCCCTATTCCTGGAGATGATATAAAGTTTGGAATGCAAAATAAAGTGTGAGAATTCACCCATGAAGCAGCTGCACAAATGTCTTCCAAAGAAACCCTAGACCAAAAAGCCTGAGACATGGCTATGGATCTTGTGGAATGAGCTCTGACTTCCTTAGGTAAAGGAACATTCTTCGATGAATAAACATCTTGCAGCCATCGAGCAAATGTAGCTTTGACAACAGCTTTCCCTTTTTTAGAATCAGAGAAAGCCACAAATAGTTTGCCATATTTTCTGAAAGATTTTCTTCTATCCAGATAGAAGAGCAACTGTTTAAGAGATGCAACATATATTCTCCCTTATTTTGAAAATCTGGGAAGAACACAGGAAGGATGAAAGACTGATTGATGGTATTTACAGAAGTAACCTTGGGTAAGAAAGAGGGATTAGTAGAGTAACTGCCTTTAAGAAATATAAGATAGGGGGATTTGGAAGATGAAGCTTGAAGCTCCAACACCCTTTTGGCAGAATTAATGGCTACTAAGAACGGTGTTTTCCAGGAATACAATTTTAAATCTGCTTTCGCAGCAGATTCAAAGGAAGGTAAGATCAGAGCTTGGAGAATCAACATGAGATCCCATGGGAGGGTAGGATCTTTAATAGGGGGATGAAGAAGAAACGTACCTCCGAGAAAAGCTTTGCAACATCTAGAAGAAACTAAGCATCCAGCACCTTCTCCAATACGAAGGTTAGAAATGGCTGCCAAATGAACTTTGATGGTAGAAAAACTGGCCCCCAAATGAAACAGACCAGCTAGGAAATCTAAGACTGCCAAAATAGGTGTAGTGAGTGGGTAAATGTAATGTTGTTGGGCCTCAATGGAAAACCTTCTCCACTTCCTTTTATAAATCTTCCAGTACTTAGCCATCATGAGAACTGGAGAAACCATGCAATTAATTTCAAGTTGTGAAGATCCAGATGGAGTTGCCCAGAGGGCTGAGACAGAAGATTTGGAAGGGTTCCAGCAGCCATGAAGGGAAAATCAGATGAGACCACAGGAAGGTGAACCAGATTTGCGAGGCCAAAGGTGAGCAATGAGGATCACTTTGCTCTTCAACCTGCATGCTTTCTGAAGGAATTTGGGGGTCAGAGCAATAGGTGGGAATGAATAACACACTGGGGGAGAAGCATGGACTACAGCATCTCTTAGTGATTGTCCCTGTCGAGGGATCAGGGCAAAGTACCTGCCATATTTGTTGTTGAGGGGATAAGCAAAGAGGTTGCAGCAAGGTTGACCCCATTTGAGGAAAATCCTGTTTGCCACCGACTCGAGACCACTCATGGGGCATCAACAAGACTCTGCTGAGCCTGTCCATCAATATGCTGTGCTCCCCCAGAAAGTGATTGCAATTAGAAAGCAGTTGGTAGAGACACCCCACTGTCAACTCTCACTGCTTCTCGACAAGGGGGGGTAAGACCTGGTGTTCCACCTTGTTTGTTGATGTACCACACAACAGATATGTTGTAGGTTTGAATCGCAATTGTCCCTAGACAGAGAAGGGAGTGAAGTGCTTGCAACGTTAGAAGCACCGCCCTCATCTCTAGAACACTGATATGCAGGTTGGTCTTCTGGGGAGTCCACGTGTCCTGAACTGACCATCTCAGATAATGTCCCCCACCCCAGCTGGGAGGCATCCATGGTCAGAGTGGCAATGGGAGTGTGCGACTTCTGGATTGTGAAGCCACCATGAGAGAGAATTTCTGCACACCAGAGACAGTCTTATAGGGTGATTCAGGAGTTGGTGCATAAGGGACCACTGAACTGACAATATCCACTGAAGGACTCATGTGTAAGCGAGCTGTCAGTAGTAATGTTATTGCTGTGGGCAAACAGCCCAAAGCCCTGAGAACAAGATTTGCTGGAGGAACTGGAGCCATTAACATTTGTCTGATATGCATCCTTAGTGAAAGAATCCTGTCTGGTGGAAGACAGGCCAGGGTTTTGATCGTGTCCAAATGGGATCCTATAAAATCTATCATTTGTAGTGGTTGCAATTGCGACAGTAATCCCTAAGGTTGGAGCTAACTGCAAGAGAAAATCTCTGGCCTAGATCAGTAGATGCCTGGTTGGTATGACTAAGAGCCAGTCATCCAGATAAGGAAACATGTGGAATCCCTGCAGTCTGAGGTGACCTGCAACTACTGTCATGCATTTCGTGAACACCCTGGGGGCTGTGATAAGACCAAACGGAAGAGCACGAAACTGGTAGTAAATGGCTCCCTGCCTAAAACAGAGGTACCTTCTAGAGTGTCTGTTCATTTTGATATGATAGTACACATCCTTCAGGTCTATCGAGCACATTCAGTCATCCTTCTGTCGAAAGGGACGGATGAACTGAACCTTGACCATCCTGAACTTCGTGTGTTTCACCAATTTGTTCAGGTAGGTTAGGTCCAGTATGGGCCTGAGGTGCCCTGTTTTCTTTGGAACTAAAGAACCAGGAGTAAATTCCTGATCTAAACTGGCCTGGAGGGATGACTTTTTTTGAAGCAACTTTGCTATTTCCAAAGCTGCTGCCTCCCTCTGGGTGATACATCAGGGAGGTGTTTCTTTGGCTTGGGGAGGTTTAAAAAAGGGAATGGAGTTACTTGTGGATATAATTCCTTGCACCCATCGGTCATTTGTGATGGCTAACCAGACTTTTAAGTGCAAGGTACAACATCCCCTGACTGCCTCCAGAGAGGGACAGTCAGGCAATGCTTCAGGGATGCTGCAAAGATTTCTTCAAAGGAGAATCTGGAGATCCCTGATTTAGCAGATCTCCTCTGCAACGTGGACAGCGCTTACCACTTTAAAGTATTCCCTCCTTTGCCACTGGGGAAAAAATCTCCTTGAGCGTCCTGGAAAGGACCCTGGGACTTTCTGAGCCACAACTTCTTTCCCCACACTGATTCCTGGAAAAGGATGTTTGCGAGGTAGAGAAGCAGAGTCCGATGGCAGACAGGGACTTTCCGTCTTTCTCACTGCGGGAGTGTGTGTCTTGTACTGTTGGTCCAAAGAGGAAGGAACTGTCAGAAGTAGCACTGACATATGACTCCTTAAAGGGTTCTGCAAAATCACACAGCCGCATCCAGGCATTATGCACTAAGGGGATGCCAGAACCGGCCACCCTAGGGGTACCCGCAACTGCATGAGAGAAGTGCCTCATGGATGCATTAGAAATGAACTGCAGAGTTGCCATACAGGAGGAGAAGGAGCTCCGTTCCTCTGCTGTCATGGACTCAGGGCTGGAGCTACAGAGTTCCTTAAGAAAGTCCCTCTGTAGCCTTGTAAAGTGGGAAAGGTACTTCAACGCTTAGTGGGGAAATGTGGAAGAAGCATAGACCCTTTTTCCAAATCTGTCCATAGGCCTAGACTCCCTGTGAGGGGGATTGACAGTAGAGCTTTCCTGGGCAAGCTCTTCCTTGGTGGCCACCACAACCACCATAGCATCTACTGAAATGTCCTTCGTCTAGTGGGGTCAATCCTGAGGGACACTGAGAATTCTGTCAGCTCTTTTTGGTATAGTCTCTGCAGCGTATGGTTTCTTCCATGCCCTTGCAGACACCAGGTTCACTAGAGCATCTGCAGGGGGACACGCCAGATGTAGACGGGCTGGTCCCAAGAGAGTCCAGGAACACTGACTCATCCAGGGTGGGGGTTGGGGCCAACCAGCCACCTCTCTGACAAAGGATTTACAAAATGCCTCCAAAGGAGACATCAGGTGGAGATCTAGGGGATCCATCCCCTTCATCGAAGTCAATGTCTGTTGTGAGAGATTCTCTGGGGAATCTAGGTCTCTCCTTCTGCACCTTTTCTTCTGAGAAGCCTCCTTGGCAGGGTGCACCGGGAAGGTGTCGGAAGTCTGGGCTTCCACAAGTGGAAGAGACTAGAGGCCCTGAGGGGCCAGCTGCCCTGGTGGCAGAAGTGAGGTCTCCGATGCAGAGATCGGGGGGGGGGGTGAGGGGTGGATCCGATACTGTAGAAGCCAGGAATCTCTTAGGAGTGTAGAGGACCCTCTCCACCACCTCAAGGCCAAGGGACTCCCATAGTCAGGAACAGACCATTCCTGGTCATCAGCAGCCCTCTTCTCTGAGGGGCAGTCAGTGCTAAGCCATTAACCGCCGAGGCACCAAGGGGAAGAGACAGATCTGACAACTTCAGAGTCAAGGTCATCCCCCCAGACTTGAGGCTTCAGCTCTGAGACATGCTCGGCCCTAATCCAGTCAGCACCAAGTGAGTCAAGGAAGTAGTTGGACTCAAAGTCGAAATGACTACTGGACCCAACGAACAGGCCCCTGGCACCAATGGATCCAGGAGCTCCAAAGCTGCAGGCCAGATCAGAAAAGGAGATACTATTCTGCAAGGGGCAGATCTGCGTGCAGATCCCATATGGGACAGAGCTGGAATAACCCCCATCTGAATCTGTGTACAGAGGAATTTCCTCATCAATCCGTCCACCTCATTCTCTGACAGGCTCCGAGAGGACCTGATGGACGAGGAATGGAGGAAGGCCTGGAGTGAAGTCTGGGAGAGATATCCCAAGGGGACGTACTTGGCACCAAAAGTTCTAGCCCTCACAAGGAGACAGGGGCACAGGGTGGAGGGGTTGGCACACTGATCAGAGCCAAAAGGCTCTACTCCAAGGTTCTCTGGCCTTTCAGGTAGACTCCAACAGAACTAAGATAAAGGGTCTGGGGACTGTTTCTTAGGGTGACTGGCCTCCTTGGATTTCTTGGTGGGGGTTTAAGCCCCTGAGACAAAAGGGACAGCTGGAGAAGGAGGAGAAATAAGCCCTTTGAGGACTAGTTTATTTTTTCTATCTGCAATTGCTCGGGAAAGGAAGGTCTTGCAGACAGAACACTCAATAAACCCACTCCCTGTGGTCATCAGGTACAGGGATCTTGTGCTCACAGGAACTGCATTTTTCAGACTCAAAAGGTTCGTCGGGTTTCTGTGAGACAGTAAAAAGAAAGGAAAGAAAAGGAAGGGAAAGAAAAGGAAGGGAAAGAAAAGAAAGGAAAGAAAAGGAAGGGAAAGAAAAGGAAGGGAAAGAAAAGAAAGGAAAGAAAAGGAAGGGAAAGAAAAGGAAGGGAAGAAAAGAAAGGGAAAGAAAAGAAAGGAAAGAAAAGAAAGGAAAGAAAAGGAAGGGAAAGAAAAGAAAGGAAAGAAAAGAAAGGAAAGAAAAGAAAGAGAAAAGAAAGGAAAGAAAAGAAAGGAAAGGAAAGGAAGGAAGGAAAAGGAGGGGAAAGAGAAGAAAGGAAGGAAAGAGAGGGGAAAGAAAAGAAAGGAAAGAAAAGGAAGGGAAAGAAAAGAAAGGAAAGAAAAGGAAGGGAAAGAAAAGAAAGGAAAGAAAAGGAAGGGAAAGAAAAGAAAGGAAAGAAAAGGAAGGGTGCAATAGAGAGATGCGGCAGTAGACTTTAGGCTAAAAATAACGATTTTGTTTTAATTAGTACGGAAAAGCTAGAAGGGTACGTTTTAGAAAAGAAACAGGCCAAAGGCCAAATCATGGAACCCAAAAACATTGAAAAGTAACCCATGGAGGAGCTCTAATGGACCATGATGCTTTGCTGATGCACAGCAAACAAGATCTGAGGTATATGGGAGGAGCGATGGAGTATACAAAGGGTTTGAAGAGCTCTAGTTCGGAATAGTTAGCTTGCTAATGGCCAAGTCAGTTCAAATGTCAGACTGAACCCCACAGATTTGATGAAGACTGAAAAGACATCAGATTAAATGAGAAACTATAGTGTGTACGTGTACTTATTATAAACTGACAATGTTTTTGGAGTGGCCACAATGATCGTAAAGCATAACACTGGGGCTATGTCCCACCCACTGTACCAAACTAGTTATTTTTTCCAGTCAGAGTTTTAAAAATAGTGCTGTTCTCATTAAAGACATTATCTGGTCCCACATTAGTGTTCTATAGAGCATTTGTAGTGCACTGGTCTGATGATAAGTATTCCAAAGAACCCTTGTAGTACACAGGCCCCACGCTAGTGCTCCACAGAACCTTTGCAGTGCACACTGCCTCGTTTAACTCTAGCACTGCCACAAGACTTCAGAGTTGAGGAGAAAACGTGACTATGGAAAAGTACTACCAAAATAAAGAAAATCTACAGTTATACTAAAAACAACAGTGAAAACAAAAGTAAATAAATAAATATGAAAAATAGCTACATATACAATTATTCAGTGGAACAGTAGGAGGACATCTTGATGACTTCTCAAAGATCTATTGCTATGCACACTTCTGCATAACTACACTACTGCTATACACACGTCCGCATAAAGTACAGTTGTGTACACTTACCATAAATGTAGATGTTCTACTGTATTTACTGTTGCCGTCATTACATTTGGGGTAATCGGCTGGCAGGTTGCCCTCAGTCAGCCTGATTAACAAAGTCTTGGGTCCTGTGTCGGTTGCTGTCCCTTCTTCCATGATGTCAGGTCATCAGGGGTATAAAACATGCAGCCGACGCCATTACATCAGTTTTTCTTGCCCCAGATGTCAGGTGCCCCCCCAAATAGGGAGCAAAATATATATAAATAATTTAAAACACAAAAATATACCTCCAAACAAAAACAAATACACCAAAAAGGCTTTTAAGTGTAGTAAAAGAAAGGAGAGGCATAGTAAGAGAAAAAACAGGGGGCTGGAGGGAGGGTAACCAGGACTGCAACAGTGATTACACTCAAACATCTACATTTATGGTAAGTGTACACAACTGTACTATGTTCTTCATGTTTCACTGTTGCAGTACATTTGGGTAGATTCTACATTTGGGTAGATTACCAAAGCTATGGTTGGGAGGATGGATTTATACAGCATTAGGACTGGCTATAAGGCCCTGCAAAACAGCAGTGGCAAAGCCAGCTCTGGATTTAGAGAAAATTGATAAATTATAATGCTTGGTGAAAGTATGAACTGGACTCCAGGTAGCAGCTTCTAGAATATCCCTGGTAGGAACACCTCTGAGAAAGATGTAGAAGTAGATGCAGCCCTGGTGGTATGGGATCTGATCCCCTGGGGGATAGGTTTTCCATGGTGCTTATAGCAGTAATGAATACAATGACTTTTCCATTTGGAAATGGTTTGCTTTGAAATAGCCTTTCCCTCTGCCCCTGCAGTAAATGCTACCAGCAGTTGTTGAGATTTAGTCCTGTCCAAGTAAAATCTAAGTTGCCTGTGTACATCCAATGAATGCAGAATCCGCTCCCCCTTGTTCTGTGCATTGGGAAAGAAATTTGGCAAATGAATGGACTGATTAAGAGTCACACTGGATAACACGTTGGGCATGAAGGATGGGTTGGTCCTTAGTGACACCCTGTCCGCATGAAAGATGATGAAAGGCTCCACTGCCATAAGGGCCTGTAATTCAGAAATCATTCTAACTGAAGTGATTGCTAAAAGGAAGGCTGTTTTCCAGGAAAGAAATTTTAAGTCTGCAGTAGCAGCTGGCTTAAAAGGAGGTAGAGTGAGTTTCTCCAATACAAAGTTAAGATCCCATGCAGGGGTTGCAGCTCTCCTGGGTGGCCTCAAGTTTTTGGCCCCTCGGAGATGCTGCTTTAGCAGAGGACGAGAGAAGAAAAGGGGTTCTGTGTTGTAATGAGCTGAAATGGCTGAAGCATGGATTTTTATGGAAGAAAAAGACGAGGCATGGATTTTTATGGAAGAAAAAGACAGGCACTTGTGAAGCATCTCAGTTAAGTATTGCAAGATCCGAGGTAAATTGGGCACTGCTGTGTTCATCCCTTGAGACTGATTCCAGGCACAGAATCTTTTCCATTTGTCAGCATAAGATTTTCTAGTACTAGGTCTTCTCGCCTCCAAAATGACATCAATCACAGGTTTGCTGAGGGATGCCAAGGGGATATTTAAGTGATTAGCCAAGCTGCAAGACTCAATGTTTGGAGCTGAGGGTGCAGAATTTGGTTCTGCTGAAACAGTAAGGAAGGTGTCAGAGGCAGGTGCCATGGAGAAATTTGTGACAGACTGTGTAGGAACCAGTGTTGGCAAGGCCAGTCTGGAGCAATCAAAATCATTTTTGGTTTGTCCTGTTTGACTTTGGGGAGCAGAGACAGAGGGGGAAAGGCATAGACTGATAGGTTTTCCCAGCTGAAGGACAGAGCATCCATTTTCCAGGCTTTTTGTGAGGAGTCCTTGTGCAAAATTTGTCCAACTGGTAGTTCTGGGGTGAGGCAAAAAGATCTATGTCTGGGCTCCCCCATTTGCGTGTTAACATGTTGAAAATCCTGGTTCCAGTTTCCATTCGTGTGGGTCCATGAGATTTCTGATTAGTCCGTCTGCCAAAATATTCAGCTTTCCTGGCAGGAACTGAGCTTGTAGTTGTACTTGATAGCTCAAGGCTGTGTTCCACAATGCCATGGCTAGTCTGCAGAGGGGTTAGGAATGTGTACCCCCCCCTACTTGTTTATGTACCACATAACTGTGGTGTTGTCTGTCTTTACCATTAGTTGTCCTGGATGAAGGTAGTCCTTGAAGGCTGTCAGTGCATTATGTACAGCTAGCATTTCTTTTTGATTGATATGAAGGTGCATTTGATTTGGGCTCCATTTGCCCTGAATGCACTTCCCTGCCAGATGAGCCCCCCATGCATAGTCTGATGCATCTGTAGTCAGAGTTTGGGTGGCAGGGGGTGGTATGAATGGCAGTCCCTTGTTATGGTGGCAGGCCTCTGCCCACCATAGGAACTCCAGTTGCAGGCAAGGTATGATGGGAATCATTGTTTCCAGGCTGTGACACTCTTGACTCCATAAATTTTTAAGTACCACTGAAGTTTCCTCATATGCAGTCTTGCATATGGAATTAGAAGAATGCAGGAGGCCATGAACCTCAAAGGCTTGCAGATAGCAGAGTTTTTGTGGCCACCTGTTTGAAGTAAGTCACCAAATGAATTTGCTTTTCTGGCATAAGGAAAGCCATCTGGGCAGTTGTATTCAAGCTTGCACCCAAGAATGTAATTTTTTTAAGAGGGTACCAGTTGTGATTTCTTTTCGTTTATACCTAGACAAGTTAGAACCCTTTTTACAAATGCCAGATGTTTTAGAAGAATGGCCTTGTTTTCTGCCTGAATTAGACAATTGTCCAGGTATGGATATATTTGAATATTTCTTTGCCTGCAAAATGCAATTACTGGAGCCAGGCACTTTGTAAAGACCCTGGGCGCAGTAGATAAGCCAAAAAGCAGTGCAGAGAACTGATAATGCAAGTAGCCTGCTTTGAAGTGGAGGTATCGTCTGCAAGATTCCCTGACTGGGATATGCAAGTATGCCTCTATTAAATCTAGAGTTGCCAACCAGGCATAGGAAGTAAATGGTGAAGAGTCAGCATCTTGAATTTTGGAATGTCCAGAAAGGTGTTTAGAGTAGACAGCTCCTGAATTGGTCACCATGATTTGTCTTTTCTGGGTACCAGGAAAAGTCTGGAATAGAAACCTTGTCCCTTTTTCCTCTTCTGGTACTAGTTGAATAGCCCCCATGTTTAGGAGGGAAAGTACTTGTTTCTGAGAGTCTGCCCACTGATTTGGGGGCAGGTCTGGCCACCCGTTTGGAGTTGGCAACGTGAGGAAATGTAATCTGTATCCCTGGGACACTATATTTGTCAGAAAAATATGTATTAATGTGTGTATGCTTAATGCTAATTAGAAACTAAATAAGTTAACACGTTTTCATTCTATTTTATATGCACTGTTTTATATACAGTTGAGATTCATACGAGACTGAAAAGATGCTTTTTGAAACTGTAGTGTGCTTTCTGAAACTTGCAAGATGCCCTCTGACCTAGTAATTGCTAGCACAGCAATATTCATGTTTATGCCTTTTGGAAATGTACTTGAGAAGCAGGTGATTATCTGCTAGGGCAGGAAAAATGAATGAACAATGCTATATTCTGTAAATGTAATGATTTTAAACAATCAGTTCTGTTCAAAGTATGAGAACATGTGCAGCTGCAGAAGTTTAGAGATAACATAGACAAAGGAGTGTTAGAGAAATGAACTGCAATCTATACTTGCTTTGTGCTCGAATTAGCCATAGTACCTTGAATGGTAACATTGCATATATCTAACTGGTGGTAGCCAAGGCCACGTTGTTTTTCTTAGGAAGTTTCTCACAAAAATTGATAATACCAGCAGAATATTGTAAAAACAATTATTGCTAAATGATGATGACAAAACTTGTGATTCACTACGTCAGCTTGGTAGGCAATGTCTTAGAAAGTGTATAAAAATGTTAGCATTTCCTGATTCTAGTTAGACAAACTCTGTATTAGCACGTTTTTGTCTCCTTGCTGCAAGATTAAAGTGCCTTAACCTGAACCTACCGTGTTTTGATAATTTTTAAAGTATATTTTTCCTTTGACAGTTTTGGTCCTTCTGACCAGAAAGTACCTCTCACTCTAGGCCCAGCTCAGAATTGGGCCCGGTGGCATGTGCCCGTACGGAGAGTGGCCACATCGGCTCTTCTGTCTTGAAAGACCTCCGACTGAATTGTTGTTCGAAAGAGGCCAGCCACTGTTTCTGATCTGGGATTGGAGGACGAGTCAACGTTTCGGTGGATCAACTCACGGAGGGTCAGGTAAGGAGGAATTTACCTTTTTTTCTGTTTTAGATCAGGGACTTGTTACAGTATTGTTTTGTCAGGGAGATGTGCATGTGCAGATCAGGGACAAAAAGATTGCTGTCTTGTCATAGATCAGGGAAACAGAATAGGTAGGCAGTTATTCTAGATAAACTGTGAAAAGGTGTAAAATCGTGGTACCACGTGATAAGAAGGGTTACGTAACAAATTCTAACTTAGCTAAGGCAACATGGGAAATCAGTGCACGAAAAGTTCCCGAGACCCGCCCTAACCAAGACGAAATATATGCAATTACAGCGTGCCGATAATGTTAAGTATTATACAAAATGGGTTGATAAATATAAATTTGACGGTAATTTAGATAGATCTTCACTTATTAAACTTGTTAGACAACTTAAAACAGATGCGAAATGTCAGCTAAAAAAGCAACGACAATTAGGAGTCCCTCAGGCACACAGGTGGCTTGAGGAAGCAAACCACAGGGAACAAAAGATTAAAAATTCAAAAGCAATGTTCTTAGATAAAGAAGATAATATCTTGGTAATAGCAACAGCCCCTCCTCCGCCCCCTCCGCTTCCCTTATCAGAATATGAAGCGAGTGGACAAGCTGATCCACCTCTGCTATACCCAGCTGTTCCTACAAAATCAAAACCGTTTGTCAGAGATCCTATCGAGACCAGGTCTCGAACGTGCAACTTAAGAGGGGATATTGAATTATATGAAATAAATAGAAATTCACAAGCTATGAGTGAGGAAGAGATATGTCCACTCATAGAAGTACCAAATCCGCAGGCAGGACAGGATCCAACTCTTCTAGTATATAGACCGTTGACACCGGAAGACATCCGGAAAGCCACAGAGGGAATTCCCCATCCAAAAGTTAATTTTAGAAAATTCTTAGAAGACTTACAAGGCATGAAGTTAAGTTACCATTTGAATGGAGAGGAAGTAGAGAAAGTAGTTAGACAAATCATAGGTCCAGATTGGCACATGATCAGTGGCAACTGGAATCCCCGTGACGCAGAGTTTAGACCACTCCCATATAGTAACGCAGAACTGGACAACAGAGTGAAAGGTCTGACCGACCAAATCTCTGAGAAATGGAAGCCTAGGGCTGGTTGGACTTGCATTAATCAATGCATACAACAAGAAGGTGAAACTGTTGATAGATATTATGCCAGATTATTAGAGTGTTTTAATAACCATTGTGGAATGCAGGTACTGAAGATCAAACACGATTCCTCATATGAGCAACAGCTAAAGAATGCATTTTTAAAAGGCAGTATTGCGCCCATTAGCAGCTTTATTACAAAGCACATGGTAGATCATCGTACAAGTAGATTACAGTCATTACTTGAATATGCAAGACATTTTATATGAATATGAATATGAAAGGCATTTTAATAGCAAAAAGAAAAAGAAAACAAGTATTTTCAGTAGAAGACAGATCAGAAGTCTTTGTAGTACAAACTGGGAAGAAGGGTAAGAAAAATACCCAGGGAAACAAACAATCTGATAAACGATCAGAAGACTTTGAAGAAAGAAAGAAAAGGGGTGAATGTTTCAAATGTGGGAAAAAGGGACATTTGGCAAGGGATTGCAGGCAAAATAAGAAGGTAATCACGGAAGATAAGGAGGGTGAGGAATGACTATATGACAGTCAAGAATCACTGGATACGAATAAACAAGAAAAGACAAATGCAAATGCGATAGAAAGGGTAGAGGATGCGACAGGAGAAATAGAGGATGTACATGAATTCATAGATAATAAAGAAAATGAAATTTTGGACTTAGCATTATTGAGCTTAGAGCTCTACTTAGCAGACACAAAACCGAAGTTACACTTCTGGTAGAGGGGAGGGAAGTCAAATTCCTGTGTGACTCAGGGGCTTCATGGACCCTGATATATCCTTCCAAATTACCAGAAAATTCAGAATCACTGGACTGGATATTAGTGAAAGCAGCTAATGGACAGCTGTATCAGGAGCCACTCTCCCACAACATAGCGATAAATGACCCAGTTTCAGGGATGACCCAGAAAAGCAAAATTGTTGTTTCTGCAAAATGCCCAGTGAATCTCTTGGGCAGAGACCTAATGCAGATATTTGGCATAGCCGTAGTTCCAACTATGCAATGTATGGAAGCACAGTGACAAATGGATACTTTTGTAGTGCGACCGGAGGGTGAAACATTTTATTGGTACAGCCAGGACTTAGTTACGACTGGTCCATGGGCAGTAACCGAAGAAATGATGAACGTAGCCATCAGTAAATCCCCCTCCCTTGACACTGATAAACAGCATTTGTTGCATTGCACTCTATATTACTGTAACAGACCAGGACCTGATAAAGAATATGAGCAAGAACTGTTTAGAAACCATGCTAATAGGTTAGTATTACGAAATTTGTACTGGGACACAGAAGGAAACAGTGTAGTAAGCTGTTCATTGCCCCAGGAATTCCTAGCACTTTACAAATCTAATTGATTACCACATGTAAGTTTAACTAAAGATAGAAATTTGAAGTGGGCAGACCTAGGAGAAAAAGTCACAAGGTGGGAAAAAGACAGAGTTAGAACTCTCTGAACAAGGAGTACAAAAGCAGAAATTAAACTGGATAACACAGATGCACCCAGCTGTACACTCACAGGCAAGTGAGGATAGCTGAGTAGCACTCTTATTAGAGGACGAGGAAAAAGCCTTGCGAGACATACCAGAGACTCTTTGGTCAACAGGGAAATCAGATGTAGGACTTATTCGTACAGCAGGACCAGTTACTATCACGCCAAAATCAGCATTTAGACCTCAAAAGAGACCGTATCCCTTAAGAAAGGTCGCAGAAATAGGAATCAAACCTATAACAGCAGTCTTACTTAAGGAAGAAGTCTTAATAGAATCTCCTGATTCACCGTGTAATACACCCTTACTTCCTGTTAGAAAAGCAAACTGAGAATGACGTATGGTCCAAGATTTACAAGCTGTAAATGACGCAGTTATACCCAGGGCACCTACGGTGCCAGATCCACACACTTTATTGAATGATTTGAAACCTCAACAAAAGTATTTTTCTGTGGTAGATATTAGCAATGCATTTTTCTCAATACCGATACACCCTGACAGCCAACATTGGTTTGCATTTACATTTCAGGGGAAAAGGTATACATATACGAGACTACCACAGGGATATTGTAAAAGTCCAACAATATTCGCACAAGAAATGGCAAGTAACCTGGTGGGATTTATCCCACCGAAAGGCAGTCAGATTTTGCTTTATGTAGATGACATTCTGCTGGCAGCCCCCACCCAGTAAGAATGCAGAGAGGATACCATAGCATTATTACAATTTTTAGCCACTCAAGGACACAAGGTAAACAAAAACAAACTGCAACTTTGGAAAAAACAGGTCAAATACCTGGGATATGTAATATCCAAAGAAGGCAGAATATTAGATGAAGACAGAAAAATAGCAATATTACAAGCACCTAAACCAACTACCAAGAAGGAAATTATGTCCTTCCTGGGTACTACTAACTTTTGTTGGAGTTGGATTCCAAACTATACTTTGGAATCTGCTCCACTGACTAACTTAATATTCAAAAAGCCGATGGCAGCACAAGATTTATTACAGTGGACACCAGAAGCAGAATCAGCTTTCTGCAAACTGAAACAACTGATAGCTTCTTCCTTAGTTTTAGGATTACCAAACTATCATAAGCGATTTTTTCAAACTGTAGACTGTAAGCAAGGCTATATGACATCAGTGTTAACACAACAGCATGAGGACAAACAATGCCCCATAGCTTACTATTCATCACAGCTAGACCCAGTGGCGCGATCCTTGCCCCACTGTGTAAAAGCAGTAGTCGCAGCTGCAATGGCAGTGCAGGCTTCAGCCTCAGTAGTATTGTTCCACCCTCTCACATTGAGTGCCTCAAGCAGTCACGTTTATTTTACTGCAAGAAAAAGTAGCATATCTTTCTCCTGCTAGACATCTTTCCTGTATGACTATACTGTTGAGCCAACCTCATATGACAATTGAACGATGCACAACTTTGAATCCGTTACCCGTGCTCCCAACCCCTGCAGATGGCAAACCACACTGCTGCCTGCAGGAGACTGAGCAGAAGACACTACCTAGAAAAGACCTTACAGATGTTCCCTTGGATGATGCCGAGGTGACACACTATGTGGACGGCTCGTGCAGGAGGGGTCCTACAGGACGGAATGTAGTTGGGTATGCAGTAGTTTCTGATACAGAGATTTTAGAAGCAAAGTCTTTACCACACAACTTATCTGCACAAGCAGCAGAATGGATTGCCTTGACAAGGGCATGTACCTTAGCCAAAGGTAAGAAAGCAAACATTTTTACTGACAGTCAGTATGCTTTTTCTACTGTACATGTTTTTGCGCAGCAGTGGAAGAATAGAGGAATGATAACATCTACTGGTAAACCAATTAACCATGCGCAATTTATTTTAGATTTGTTAGACTCTATTCAGTTACTTCAGAAAGTAGCCATTTGCAAATGTGTAGCTCATACCAAGCAACAGGATAGAATTTCAAAAGGTAATGCGAGGGCTGATACAGCTGCAAAACAAGCAGCTTCAGTTTTTCTTTTGAGTGAGAAATTACAACCATCTGAGATTTTAGACTTCGAAATGTTAAAAACAATGCAGACACTTACTACAAATGTAGAAAAACAGAAGTGGATAAAACGAGGAGCAATCCTTGAGAAGGGACTGTACATCTCCAAAGAAAAGAAACCAATTTTACCATCTAACTTGTTTAGATATGCAGCTTTGTTGAGCCATGGGCAGTGCCATGTCTCAACAGGGGGGATGGTACAGTTAGTGAATCGAGTGTTTACGACATATGGATTTACAAACTACACAAAAAATGTTTGTGCAGCATGCCATGTTTGTAACAAGCATCATGCACAAGGGGCATTGAAACCGAAGCAAGGGAGTTTCCCTACACCACCGTATCCGTTTCATACTATTTGTATGGATTTTATAGAACTGAACAAATGCGAAAATAAGAAGTACTGCCTTGTCATTATAGATATGTTTTCCAAATGGGTGGAAGCTTTTCCAACTAAAAATCCAGATGCAGCTACTGTTGCAAAAGTCCTTGTTAAAGAAATTATTCCTAGATTTGGTATACCAGAAAAGATTTATAGTGACAATGGCACACACTTTGTAAATCAAACTATACAACAACTTAGCCGTTATTTCTGGATTTCTCTGAAAAATCATTGTGCATACCACCCCAAATCTGCAGGATTAGTAGAGAGGCATAATGGAGTTTTGAAAAACAAGCTTAGAAAACTGATTAGTGAGACACAAAAGAACTGGGTGCACTGTCTACCTCTGGCACTGCTGAGCATGAGAACTGTTCCGAATGCAAAAGGGTTAACTCCTTTTGAAGTTCTGTTTGGGAGGGCATATTATACACCTCAATGGAAACCTCTCGTGCCTGCAGAGCAAGAGGCTGACACAGTTCACTTGCAGGGTATACGAGGTGATTTTTGAATAACAAACTTTTGCAGTTAAATTCTGTTTCAGATAAAGAGAAAACAAGACCATCGGAAGCAGCAGTAGCCCCAGGTGCATGGGTCTGGGTGAAGGTGGTGAAGAGAAAAAACTGGAGTTCTCCGAAGTGGGAAGGGCCGTACCAGGTACTACTGTCGACACCCACTGCAGTCAAGATCACAGAGCGAGCGTCCTGGATTCATTTGACACGCTGTAAACTGGTTAAGAACTTTGAACTGGACAAAAACCTTGTTACTGTTGTACAACGAGAACAAAATGACCAGGTACAGAGCAAGCAGAGATGCAGAACAACGAGAACAAAATGACCAGGTATAGAGCAAGCAGATATGCAGAACAAGAACAAAATGAGCAGGTATAGAGTAAACAGAGATACAGAACAACGAGAACAAAATGACCAGGTATAGAGCAAACAGAGATGCAGAACAACGAGAACAAAATGACCAGGTATAGAGTAAACAGAGATGCAGAACAACGAGAACAAAATGACCTGGTATAGAGTAAACAGAGACACTGAACAACGAGAACAAAATGACCAGGTATAGAGTAAACAGAGACACTGAACAACGAGAACAAAATGACCAGGTATAGAGTAAACAGAGACACTGAACAACGAGAACAAAATGACCAGGTATAGAGTAAACAGAGACACTGAACAACGAGAACAAAATGACCAGGTATAGAGTAAACAGAGATGCAGAACAATGAGAACAAAATGACCAGGTATAGAGCAAACAGATGCAGAACAACAAGAACAAAATGACCAGGTATAGAGCAAACAGAGATGCAGAACAATGAGAACAAAATGACCAGGTATAGAGTAAACAGAGATACAGAACAACGAGAACGAAATGACCAGGTATACAGCAAACAGAGATACAGAACAACGAGAACAAAATGACCAGGTATAGAGCAAACAGAGACACTGAACAACGAGAACAAAATGACCAGGTATAGAGTAAACAGAGACACTGAACAACGAGAACAAAATGACCAGGTATAGAGTAAACAGAGATACAGAACAACGAGAACAAAATGACCAGGTATAGAGCAAACAGAGATACAGAACAACGAGAACGAAATGACCAGGTATAGAGCAAACAGAGACACTGAACAACGAGAACAAAATGACCAGATATAGAGCAAACAGAGACACTGAACAACGAGAACAAAATGACCAGGTATAGAGTAAACAGAGACACTGAACAACGAGAACAAAATGACCAGGTATAGAGTAAACAGAGACACTGAACAACGAGAACAAAATGACCAGGTATAGAGCAAACAGAGACACTGAACAACGAGAACAAAATGACCAGGTATAGAGAAAACAGAGATACAGAACAACGAGAACAAAATGACCAGGTATAGAGCAAACAGAGACACTGAACAACGAGAACAAAATGACCAGGTATAGAGCAAACAGAGACACTGAACAACGAGAACAAAATGACCAGGTATAGAGCAAACAGAGATACTGAACAACCTCAGAAAACTTGCATGATTATTCTGGTAGCTATACTGATAACATTGTTCTTTTTGTTGTGGCCTTTCCTTTTTCCTGTCACAAAAGTTGAACTGATTAAACGTGATGAGCCGAACTAGACTGGCACCCAAACTTTAACACTTATCAGGCAATTACACGTGTGTATGCTGAGACTTTTAATGTTTTGAGCTGCTGGATTTGCACAGCCATACCAACAGCATACGGGGGGTTATTAATGACTGCAGTCCCCCTAGGGGTCAATGAGACCTAGGAAAATTTGGTTTATGACACAGTAGCTATTAAAGTATATGATAAGGTAGCACTGTATTTGCCTGTGACACAAAAGGGAATTGTATGTTTTTATAAAAATGACACAATTCAAGTGGGTTGGAGCAAGTGCAATGTGACTGTACATTATAAATGTTATACTAAAGCAAACAAAATGGGTGTAACTTGTAGTTCAAATTATGACTCATTTCTTGAGTCCATGCATAAGACTATTGATCAAGTGCAACGTAATCCTGTACTTTTTAAACAGCCATCTGTAACAGATAGGAAAATGTTTCATGCAGGGCAGCCATTTCATAACAAAGTAACTACTAAGGTAGAGGACTGTTATTTTGTGTGTGGTAAGAAAGCATATAAATAGTTTGACATCGGTTGAGGCAAGAAAAGGTCCCCAACGGGGTACTTAGCTTTTTTGATGACTTCGGTTTCGAAGAATACAGGAGCTGACCGACCAGCACTTGCGAACTGCTTCTGCTTCGGGCACCGGCAAGAAAGACTGAAGAAGATGGCGTTGGCTGATGCTTATATACTCCAGCCGCTCTGACGTCGGAGAAATGACATCAGCCGGCGGACCCAGACTTTGGAATCCGGCCGACCGAGGGCTGCCTGAGGCAGGACAACCCATATGTTATAACTGCAGTTGCATTCTTGAAGGACATCTACTAAGGTAGAGGATTGTTATTTTGTGTGTGGTAAGAAAGCATATAAATAGTTACCTGAGAATTGGTCCGGCAGTTGTTTTTTGGGGTACCTGGTCCCGGCCATACGACACACTGCAGTTTTGCCTCAGGGAAATATTCAAAATACCCGAGATGAGGCCAAGAAAGCTGTCAGAAAGCCTGAAAATCCAGTGGGACAGATCGAGGCGGGCTGGAAAGAGCATCATACCGTGGGTACCAAACTGACGCATATGGACTTGAGTGATGCTGTTATATCGTGGGCAGGCATATTACCTGCATATGGTGCAGTGAAATCGATTTGGGAGCTGCGACAACTGTCTAAACTTCTCGAAGTAATGAGTAATGCAACTTTTTCTGCTCTTGAATTGATAACTGATGAACTGAATGCTATGAGAACTGTAGTGCTCCAGAACCGAATGGCTCTTGACTTCACCCTAGCGGCGAGAGGTGGTACGTGCACTTTAATCAAAGAAGAGTGCTGTGCGTATATACCAGATCATCAACATGAGATAAACGACCACCTTGAGGTGATACAGCAAGTGTCGGCCATGACCAAACCAGGCCCAAACCCTCTGATGGACTTTTTCCAGAATTTGTTTGGGGGGTGGGGTTCCATCCTAATGAACATCCTGATTGCCATTTGTGTGGGATTACTCCTATTAGGAGCATGTATTTGTTGTGGTATCCCCTGCATGAAAAAGTTAATCAAATAATTTATAGATATATCAGTTTCTGAGACTATGTATCAAAGCACTGAACTTGAAGAATTGTTAGAATGTGAAACACTTTCATAAGTTTAAACTGAATGACTTTCTTAACAGCAAATCCTGAATGGAAGAGGTTAAGAGAAGAAGCAAACTGTTTATTCTTTTGAAAATAGAATTAAAAGTATTAACAGGGGGGAAATGTCAGAAAAATATGTATTAATGTGTGTATGCTTAATGCTAATTAGAAACTAAATAAGTTAACACGTTTTTCATTCTATTTTATATGCACTGTTTTATATACAGTTGAGATTCATATGAGACTGAAAAGATGCTTTTTGAAACTGCAGTGTGCTTTCTGAAACTTGCAAGATGCCCTCTGACCTAGTAATTGCTAGCACAGCAATATTCATGTTTATGCCTTTTGGAAATGTACTTGAGAAGCAGGTAATTATCTGCTAGGTCAGGAAAAATGAATGAACAATGCTATATTCTGTAAATGTAATGATTTTAAACAATCAGCTCTGTTCGAAGTATGAGAACATGTGCAGCTGCAGAAGTTAGAAATAACATAGACAAAGGACTGTTAGAGAAATGAACTGCAATCTATACTTGCTTTGTGCTCGAATTAGCCATAGTACCTTGAATGGTAACATTGCATATATCTAACCGGTGGTAGCCAAGGCCACGTTGTTTTTCTTAGGAAGTTTCTCACAAAAATTGATAATACCAGCAGAATATTGTAAAAACTTTTAGTTATGTACTTACCATAACTTTAGATGTTTGGGATCCATCTCGCCTACATTCTGTACAGATGGGTTCGGAGCCGATCCTCGGCACCAACTCGGCACGCTATACTATAGAACGAAGTCTCTTATTGGCTGAGCCTCCTCATATCCCAGGATGCCCCACTACTGCTTCCCCAGATCTTGTTTGTCCGCACACATGCACACACGCATAGACTGTTGTTATAAGATTGCCAGGTGTTTCAAGAGAGGAAAAAAACAGTTGTATTCGGACCGTTCGGTCTCTTCTGGCCTCCAAGGCAGGGGAAGGAGGGTGGTTATTAGAATGTAGTAGATGGATCCCATACATCTAAAGTTATGGTAAGTACATAACTAAAAGATGTAATGTGATCCTATCTCGCCTACATTCTGTACAGATGGGACAGCGTCCCTAGCACCTAATTCCTGGGTGGCTCATTGGAAAACAGTCCGGAGAAATGTGGAACCGAAGGAAGCTCGGCCCATGGATGCCACATCCAATTTGTAGTGAGAAATAAAGGTATGAAGAGAAGACCACGTAGCAGCTGCACAGATGTCACTAATAGAGAGCTTGGAATGAAAAGCCGCCGAAGTGGACATAGCCCTGGTAGAATGAGCTTTCACAGGAATTGTAAGCTCTTTATTTGAAATGCGATAAATATGACTGATACAGTCTCTGATCCACGTGGCAATAGTGACTTTCGTGATGGCTTTGCCCAATTTATTGTCCGAAAAAGACACAAAAAGTTGATCTGATTTTCGTGCTTGTTGTGTCCTATCCAAATAGAAACGTAATTGTCTGTGCACATCTAAGGTGTGAAATGTATACTCAGCCCTGTCTGTATACTTAGGGGAAAAAACTGGTAGTTCCAGGGATTGTTGCAAGCAAAATTTAGAACAAACCTTTGGTATAAAGGATGGATTTGGTCTTAGAGAAACTCTATCCTTGTGAAATATCAGGTATGGTGGATTGATACATAAGGCTTGAAGTTCTGAAACTCTCCTGGCTGATGTGATAGCAACTAGAAGGGCAGTCTTCCAAGAAAGAAATTTCAAGTCACAGGTTGCTGCCGGCTCAAAGGGGTGGTTAATGCGCTAACACTACGTTAAGGTCCCACGGTGGTGCAGGATGCGATATAGGTGGCCTAAGAAGCCAAGCTCCGTTGATAAAGGCTTTGCACAACTTATTGCTCATTAAAGATGGTTCGACGTTCTCATGAAAATTGGAAATAGCCACCAATTGGACTTGATGGTGGACACCGAACAACCCTGGTTGAGAACAGGGAGGTTAAAAATTTTAGAACTTCTGACAGAAGCTGTCATAGGGTCTAATCCTCTGAGTTGAGGCCAAACAGCAAACCTCTTCCACTTACTGCTATACATCTTTTTTGTAGAAGACTTGTGGGCCGATGACAAAATATGCATAACCTCAGGGTCGAAAGAATGGCTCCTGACTATGGTCGGAAGAGGAGTAGCCAAGCTGCTAGCTTCAATGAATGGAGGGACTGATGGAGCTGTCCTGACTGATGTATCAGAAGGTCCGGAACTTGGTCCAGGAACCAGGGACCGTCCAATGCATTTTTGCGAAGAAAGGGGAACCATACTTGACGAGGCCAGTATGGGGCAATTAGAATCATTTTGCTTCCCAAACGAATCGCCTTCTGAACCACCTTGGGAATAAGGGGACCCGGAGGAAAGGCGTATAGCAGACCCTGAGGCCAGGCTTGGACTAAAGCATCCTTGGGGGTCTCCCCCGGAACTGGAATGAGAGAGAAGAACTGCTGGCATTTTGCATTGAGGGGAGTTGCAAAAAGATCGCAACATGGGATTCCCCATCTCATGAAAATCTGTGTTACCACCTTGTGATTCAAGGACCATTCGTGTGGGGAGAGAATAGTCCTGCTCAGTCTGTCGGCTATCACATTGGATGTTCCCGGAATGTGTGTTGCCACTAGAAAGCGTTTGGTAGCAATCGCCCAATCCCATACCTTCATGGCCTCTCTGCAAAGGGGGTAGGATCTGGTCCCTCCTTGCTTGTTCAAGTACCAGACTACCGACATGTTGTCGGACTGAATGGCAATCGTCCCCTGGGGGAGGTGGTCGTGTAGTGCTTGCAACGTTAGAAGCACCGCCCTCATTTCCAGGATATTGATGTGGAGAAGATTCTCGTCAGAGTGCCACGTGCCTTGGACCGACCTGTCCAGATAATGTCCCCCCCCACCCTGTCTGGGAGGTGTCCGTAGTCAACGTGGCTGAGGGGGATGGGGGGGATGAAGGGTCGCCCCTGATCCAGGTTGGAGGAATGAAGCCACCAACGAAGATCCTGTTTGCACGTCTCTGTTACCAAAATGTGGTGACTGAGGGGGAGGTCGTGATAAGACCATTGAGCTAAGAGGAGCCACTGAAGTATCCTCATATGTAACCTTGCAAATGGAACGAGAAGAATGGTGGCTGACATGGAACCCAACAGCTGCAGGACCATTCTGGCTGGAGCTCGACGTCTGAGGAGTAACGCCCGCACCTGAGACTGCAATGTTGCTATCCTTTCCGCAGGAAGATAGACTCGCATCTGCCTTGAGTCTATTTCTGCACCAATAAACAGAATACGCTGTGATGGCAGCAATACGGATTTTGTCCAATTGAAGGTGATGCCTAAGGAGCTGCCTAGGGAGATAGTGGCTGCTAGAGTTCTTAAGAGTAGATGCCTTGAGGTGGCAGTTAGGAGCCAGTCGTCTAAGTATGGAAACACCTGGAATCCTAGACTTCTCAGGTGAGCAGTCACCACTGCCAAACATTTGGTGAACACCCTTGGGGCTGTGGTGAGACCAAATGGCAGTGCACGGAACTGGAAATGACTGTCCCCTAGGCTGAAGCACGTGTCTCCTCGATGCCTGATTTACCAGAATGTGATAATAGGCGTCCTTGAGATCTATGGAGCACATCCAAACACCCTTCTCCAGAAGCGGGAGAATGGTTTGCAAGGTGACCATCCGGAATTTGGACTTTTTCACTGATTGGTTTAATTTGCTGAGATCCAAAATGGGTCTCAAGTCCCCGGTCTTTTTTGGTACCAAAAAGAATCTCGAGTAAGTCCCCGATCCGGTCTGATCTGCGGGGACAGGTTGGATGACTCCTTTTTGAAGCAGCTTTGAAATTTCTATGGCTGACATATCCCGTTGACTGGGTGGCGGGTCCGGGATTCTTTGGGATGGTGGGGGGGGGTTGAGAGAAGGGAATGGTGTAACCTCCGGCGATGATTCGGAGCACCCATTGGTCCTGGGTGATACTTTCCCAGGCCTTTAGGTGCCACGAAAAACGACCCCTGACTGGCTCCGGAGCTGCACAGTCAGGCACTCCTTCAGGGATGCTGGAAGGAGGAGGAGCCACAAAAGGACTCACGGTCTCCAGTGTTGCGGGGGCCTCCGCCGCCTCTGGGACGGCATCTCCCTGAAAAATTTCCCCTTCCTCTGCCTCTAGAAGGGTAATCGCTCTGCTGCGATGAGTAAGACTTTTGAGACTTACGGAACCACATTTTCCCCCCTCTTCGAGCCTTGGGATAAGGTCTGAAGGGAGTGGAAAACCGGGCCCCTACGGCAGTTAAAGTCTTGCCCTCCTGCTCGCAGCGAGTCAAAGTGTCCTTTACCTTGGGTCCAAAAAGGGAGGACCCATCGAAGGGGGCGTCGGCAAAGGAAGACTTAAAGGCCTCCGCAAAATGACACAGACGTAGCCAGGCTTGTCTCCGTTGAGCAACACCTGTGCCCGCCGCTCTGCTCGCTCCCTCGGCTGCATACGAAATGAGCCTCATGGACGAGTTGGATAGGGAGGATAGGGTAGCCAACTGGGAGTTAACCGTCTGGGCCAACTGCTCAGGTAAGTTACCAGAGAGGGTATCTGAAAGCTCCTTGACCAGATCCCTCTGCAGTCTCGTAAAATGCGTCAGGTAATTCAGAGACCTTAATGTAAAGGTTGCTGAAGCAAGGGTACGCTTCCCGTACCGATCCATGCTCCTAGACTCCTTATTAGGAGGATGGACGGACGTTGAAGCCTCTGCCACATCTTGTTGGGTAGCACATGCCACTACCAAGGCATCTACAGCCACACCTTTGGTAAGAAAGTCCTTATCCGGGGGTGCCGAAAGGAATTTATTGGGTCGAGCTGGCACCGGTTCAACAGAATCCGGATGTTCCCACGCCTTTCACGAGATCAAATCCAGGAGCTCATCGAAGGGCGGAGACACCCAGGAGGCGGAGGGTTGAGCCCCGAAGGCCTTGAGGAGCACCGACTCCTCAGCAGAAGGGGATTTGGACTGCCAGTCGCCTCATTGTTTAGGGATTTCCAAGATGTCCGCAAAGGATACATCATCAGAGGACAACTTGGGGGACCCCTCCGCATCATCGAGGTCGGTATCCGAGGTGAGAGACTCATCCGGGGAGTCGATGTGCTTCCTCTTGCACTGTTTTTTCCTAGGAGGTTCCTCCGAAGACGCTTCGGAGGGACCTCCAGGAAGAAGGGAACCCCCGATGGGGGTAACCTCAGGCCCCAGGGCTCCGCTGTCATGAGACAGGGGGACTGCAAAGGAACTAGTCTCCGTGCCAAGGGAAGGTGGTGGTGAGAAGGTAGAAGTGGCCAGAGAGGATTTGGCCAAGGCACTCCTCATGGCCGTGAAGGCGGGACCCCCAGAGTCCTGGGAAGTTTCAACCCCCAAGGCCACAACAGCAGATGGAACTCCCGCCGCCGACGCACCGAGAGGGAGGCTAGGAACCGAAAGGATCGGTCCCGAAGCGTCACCCCCGGGGCCGACAGAGGAGGTCCGTGTACCGAACACCGACCCGAAGGGCGGGGTTGGAGTTGGGGTCGGAGCCGACCCTACAACTTCCACTGGTTCCACCAACACTGACTCCAACGGTGCAAAGCTGTTGGAGGAGGAACCAAGATGGCAGGGTGAGAAATCGGCTCCGGAGCCGATTGGGCCGGAGCCGAGACCAACTTTTGAAAGACCGGAGACTGAAAAAGCCTTTGAAGCACCCTGTCTACATCCAAATCGGACATCCTCGACGACAGGGTCCGAGTTGACTTCTCCACCGGCTCCGAAAGACTGGGGGACCGGCTCCGAATGGACTCGAGAAGTATCGGAGCCGAGGGAGGTTCCACCACTACTGCAATTTCCCTCGGAGCCGATGTGGTCTTCGGCACCGAAGGGGAAGAGTCTGAGCGGGCAACCTTCATCGGCTCCGAAGACAGTGGAGCCGATGAAGGTGACTCGCCTCTCGACGCCCGAGCTCTCGGCTTTGAAGTCAGAGGAGTCGAGGCTGGAGACATCGAGGCAGACCGTTCCGCCCTCGGCTCCGAATTCCGTGGAGCTGACGGAGAAGCCTGCCTAGACTTTTTTGCTGTCGGATCCGACAGGCTGGTCGGAGCTGAAGATTTTTTCTTCCTCGACGGGGAAGAAGAAGAAGATAGGGCTTCCTCAAAAGAAGGGGTAATAAGCCCTTTCAAAATCAACTTGTTTTTCCTCTCTTGGAGCACGCGAGAGGAAAAAGCGTGGCAAACGCTACAGGATTCCTGTAAGTGCTTCGGCCCCAAACAGTACACACAAAGCAAATGGTCGTCCGTAATGGACATTTTGTAAGAGCATTTTGAACATTTTTTGAATCCAGATGGCCTATGTTCTTTTGACATGGCTATCTACTCCCAGTAAACTTTAAAGAAGGAGAAACTTCAATACAGACTAAAAAAAGAAACAGGTAGACTAAAGGCAGGGTCCCTCTAAGTAAAACGGGAACACTTGCCACCAAGAAAAAATATAATTTACCACAAGTTCAAACAAATAGAACACGCACAATAAGTAGCTGTTAGTCAGCCCTAACTAAAGCGCGAGGGCTAGGCAAAGGCCCCTCTAACTTAAACAGGATCCTTTACCGTTGACAAACACAATATTTTACCACAAACTTTGAGAAAAAAACAGTCACGCCACAATAAGTAGCTGTTAAAACAGCTTTTGGGTAATTTTGACAAAATTTCTGACAGAAATTTAAAAACTAGAGGCACTTAGCTCAGCCAAGTCCGAGACCACGTCTATGCTGTAAAAGTGGCAAACGAGATCTGGGGAAGCAGTAGTGGGGCATCCTGGGATATGAGGAGGCTCAGCCAATAAGAGATTTCATTCTATAGTATAGCGTGCCGAGTCGGAGCCGAGGATCGGCTCCGAACCCATCTGTACAGAATGTAGGCGAGATAGGATCACATTACATCAATTATTACTAAATGATGATGACAAAACTTGTGATTCACTACATCAGCTTGGTAGGCAATGTCTTATTAGAAAGTGTGTAAAAATGTTAGACAAACTCTGTATTAGCACGTTTTTGTCTCCTTGCTGCAAGATTAAAGTGCCTTAACCTAAACCTACCGTGTTTTGATAATTTTTAAAGTATATTTTTCCTTTGACAATATTTAAAACCCATTTGTCCTGGGTTATAAGTTGCCAGTTTTTTACATGAAGAGCCAGTTTTCCCCCCAAAGGGGCAGCTAAGAGGTAAGTTTAAAGGAAAGTCATTGAGACTGTTTACCATAGGGAGGTGTATTTTTGTTTCCAGATTTGGAAGCGGAGGCACCTCATTGCTTAGTTCTGAAAGTCCCTTGGGACTGAAACCTGGTGCTTTTGAATGTCTGGGTTTGGCTTGAGTGGTTCTGGAAGGAACTGGAAAGGACCAGTTCTTAGTAAGCCAGTGCCTACTAAGTCTTGGAGGTTGTACTTTTAAGAAATCTTTCACAGTTTGCATAGATTTAGCTTTATTTTCCATCTTTTTTTAGAACTTCTTCAGTCTTATTGCCAAACAGACGGACCTGCTGCAAAGGCCCTGACTGCCAGGGTTGCAGAAGTATAAACCTTTTTACCCCATCTATCCAGCGCCCTGGAGTTTCTATCAGAAGGGGTAGGATTTTTAGCAGTAGTAGCCTTAATGCCCTTGGGCCCCTGAGAAATGGTTTAAGGGTCCGCAACAGGATTTTTGAAAAGGAATTTGTGGGAGTCAGGAACCCTATAGTATCTGTCTGGCTAACAAGGAGCCAGAGGCAGGGAATCAGGGGCCATAGTGGATTCTGAAAACACATCAACAATGTCTAGTACAGGAGGTATAGCCAAAGGCCTATGCTGAGGAAGAAGGAGGAAATCCCTATGCCTCTTTTTGGATTCAGAAAAATCCTGACTTTCCCATGGAAATGCTCCCTTAAGGTATGTAAAGTTTCCCCAAAAGAAAAATCCTCAGGGGGAGAAGCAGAAGGAATGGAATCCTCTGCATCAGAGTCCTCATAAGAAGGTATGGACAAATCCTGTTCATTAGAAGAGTCGGAAGAAACAGAGTCCTGTTCAGAAGATTCATAGTCGAGTTCAATCCTAAGCCTCTTGGAGGAGGGGGGGGGGTAAACTACCGCTGATTAGAGTAATTAAATCTTCAGCCATTTTGATCATTTGTTTTTTTAGGCATAGGGACCTGAACATTTGGCCTGGGCATAGATTTTCTAGACATAGATCGAGATTTTGGCCTTAATATTGAGGTAAGCTGGGCACCGTTGTGCCCATCCCCTGAGTCTGGCTCCAGGAACAGTATCTTTTCCACTTTTCAGCATAGGATTTTCTAGTGCTAGGCCTCCTTGCCTCCAGATTGACATCTAGCACCGGCTTACTGAAGGATGCTATTGGTGAGCACAAGGAATTAGCCAGGCTGCAAGGTTCAGGGTTTGAAGCTGAGGGTGCAGAATCTGGTCCTCCTGCTGGGACAGCAGTGAGGGGGTCTGAGGCAGGTGCCATGGTTCCAGCAGTGACATACTGCGCAAGAGGGGGTACCAGTGCTGGCATGGCCAGTCTGGTGCAATCAGTATTGTCCTTGGTTTGTCCTGTTTGATCTTTAGCAGAACTTTCGAGAGGAGAGACAGAGGGGGAAAGGCATAAAATGAGGGGCTTTCCCAGGTGAAGGACAGGGCATCCACTTTCCAAGCTTGACTGTGGGAAGTCCTTGTGCAGAATTTGTCCAACTGGTAGTTCTGAAGGGAGGCAAACAGGTCTATCTCTGGATTCCCCCATTTGTTTCTCAAAAGGCTGAATACCTTTGGTTCCAGTTTCCACTCGTGTGGGTCCATAAGATTGCTGCTTAGGTCATCTGCCAGTGAATGTAGCTTGTCTGGCAGGAACTGAGCTTGTAGGTGCACTTGGAAGCTCAAGGCTGTGCTCCACAGAGGCATGGCTAGACTGCATAGAGGGTACAAGTGCCCCCCCCCCTGCTTGTTTATGTACCACATAACAGTGGTGTTGTCTGTCTTTACCAATAATTGTCCTGGAAGAATGTGGTCCTTAAAGGCTGTCAGGGAATTCTGTACAGCTAACATTTCTTTTTGGTTGATATGCAGGTGCATCTGACTCGGGTTCCATTTGCCCTGAATGTACTACCCTGCCAAGCATCTGACTCAGGTTCCATTTGCCCTGAATGCACTGCCCTGCCATGTCAGCCCCCATGCATAGTCTGATATGTCTGTTGTTACGGTTTGGGTGGCAGGGGGTAGAGTGAATGGGAGCCCCTTGTTGTGGTAGCAGGCCTCTGCCCACCAAAGGAACTCTGTCTTTATACAAGGAATGATAGGAATCATTGATTCCAGGTCATGACAATGTTGACACATAGCTGTTGAAGTGTAATCTGCTGCAAACGCTGATTTAATGTAGGAGTTTCTATCCTGTTACAGACTGTTATATTTAATGACACTGAAGCACTGACATATATTTAATGTATTTTCTAGACTATTATTAATACTGTTTTGCAGGAGTTCGTTATACATACTTTTAGTAGGGATTTGTACCTGAAGTATATGTGCTTAGTTTTGCATATGTCCACTGCTGCCTAACCTATTATGTTTGTATTATCCATAAATACTGCTTAACCTTGTACGCAATTTATAAACCTCTCCCTCTATTTTTTTCCAGCTCTTCAACCTTCTTTACCCAGTTTTACTTTGTCTGCTGGCCCAGTCCTCCTGGACATCCAAGACCATTTTCAAGATATCAAGTCTTACCCTGTCTGCCTGACTCCCTACAGGGACAGTCCTACCTTTCTCCCAGAAGTGAAATTAAAGAATTAAAGAAAATATGTAATATGCTGCCATACCTAATGTAATTTTGCTTGTGAAATTGCTCTACCACTTGCCTGGTGTTAGTAAAGGATCCCAGCCAGAATAACCAGCAACCATACCCTTCTTTATGTGAATCCCCTCATACCTGCCTCATATCCCTGGCTTCTTCTTTTCCTATATCAGAGCTGCCTTGCTCCCTACATCTATTTAATCGATATAGTGGTTCCTCTCCCTACAATTACAAGATCTTGTCCACTAGGTAGCAGTGTCTGCCCATCTATAAACCTCTCTTCTTTCTCTCCTCCTCACTCACTATAACATCTTAATAGTCATTTCTCTCTCTAACTGCTTAGTATCAGTTCTACCCTACATCCATCTCTGATACTTGACTTCTCCTTTCCCTTAGTACGGTACCACAAGTATCACTTTAACCATCCTGCTTACCTCCCTCTGTACTTACCTTCACCAGACTGATTGCTTTTTCACACTGCCCTGCTGTCTTCTTTCCTTGGATCTACCCGCTCCTTCACCCCGTGGGCTCACTCTGTCACTCTGCCCCCAAATTCCACTCACCCCAGTGCTCCTACCTTTATTGTAGCTATACAGCCCCTCCCCTTCCTCCCTACCAACTAACACACATCTCCTCACAAATCCTTCTCCAATCATCCAATAACATCTCTCTCCCTCCCCTTCCCAATCAATAAGGTACTTTCACCCTCTTCTACACCCCTCCCTCTTACACTCACATAAACTCCTTACATATATCTACTTCTCCACTCCCCCTCTCCTTCACTCACAAACCCACCTGCCATTTCTTTCTGTAATCGTACACCACACCATGCCTTGTCACACCCCCTCATCCCTAGCCTCTGCCTACTACTTCTAATTCCTCTACACCATGCTACCTCTTATCACCATGTCTTGTCACACCCCCTCATCCCTAGCCTCTGCCTACTACTTCTAATTCCTCAACACCATGCTACCTCTTATCACCATGCCTTGTCACACCCCCTCATCCCTAGCCTCTGCCTACTACTTCTAATTCCTCTACACCATGCTACCTCTTATCACCATGCCTTGTCACACCCCCTCATCCCTACCCTCTGCCTACTACTTCTAATTCCTCTACACCATGCTACCTCATCACCATGCCTTGTCACACCCCCTCATCCCTAGCCTCTGCCTACTACTTCTAATTCCTCTACACCATGCTACCTCTTATCACCATGCCTTGTCACACCCCCTCATCCCTAGCCTCTGCCTACTACTTCTAATTGCTCTACACCATGCTACCTCTTATCACCATGCCTTGTCACACCCCCTCATCCCCACCCTCTGCCTACTACTTCTAATTCCTCTACACCATGCTACCTCTTATCACCATGCCTTGTCACACCCCCTCATCCCTAGCCTCTGCCTACTACTTCTAATTCCTCTACACCATGCTACCTCTTATCAGCATGCCTTGTCACACCCCCTCATCCCCACCCTCTGCCTACTACTTCTAATCCCCCTACACCATGCTACCTCTTATCACCATGCCTTGTGACACCCCCTCATCCCTAGCCTCTGCCTACTACTTCTAATTCCCCTACACCATGCTACCTCTTATCACCATGCCTTGTCACACCCCCTCATCCCTAGCCTCTGCCTACTACTTCTAATTCCTCTACACCATGCTACCTCTTATCACCATGCCTTGTCACACCCCCTCATCCCTAGCCTCTGCCTACTACTTCTAATTGCTCTACACCATGCTACCTCTTATCACCATGCCTTCACACCCCCTCATCCCCACCCTCTGCCTACTACTTCTAATTCCTCTACACCATGCTACCTCTTATCACCATGCCTTGTCACACCCCCTCATCCCTAGCCTCTGCCTACTACTTCTAATTCGTCTACACCATGCTACCTCTTATCACCATGCCTTGTCACACCCCCTCATCCCTAGCCTCTGCCTACTACTTCTAATTGCTCTACACCATGCTACCTCTTATCACCATGCCTTGTCACACCCCCTCATCCCTAGCCTCTGCCTACTACTTCTAATTCGTCTACACCATGCTACCTCTTATTCCTCTCTCAGATTACCCCTCTCAATCCTACCCCCCCTCATCCTACCATCACCCTTACCAACATTCATCCTTTTACCTTATCTCACTTCCACATGATATCTCCCAACCTAATACAACGACACCCACTTCACTGCTTCAAACTTAAACATCCTACCTCTATGAAACATACTTCTAAATCATTACTATTCTTCACAATATGCTCCAAAAGTAAACTCAAACCCCTGATCTCATTCCCCTTCAACCACCTATGCCTAGCAAGTGACATACACACCATCCCAGGAACTACTATAAACAATACTCCAACCCCTGCTACTACCACCCATATTTCCAACCCTAAATATCTCAAACTCCTAGCCATCAATAAATCTACAAAACGAAATAGGCCACTTTCATGCATGGCTTTACCAAGTCCAACCTGACATAGTAGCCATATCAGAGACATGGCTAAAACCCAATATAGCGGACTCAGAAATCCTACCTCAAGGATTTCAAACTCTCAGACATGATCGCCCAAAAAAAGGGAGGAGGAGTGGCCCTTATATACTCCAACCTACTCTCCATCACCCCCTACCAAAATCCAATTCCTCAGTTCAACAACGCTGAACTAGTCATAGGCACCCTTAAACTAAATAATCATAAGAACATTTGTGTACTAGCCCTTTATATTCCCCCAGGAAATATTAATAGTCTTGAGGAAATTCTTCAATGGGCCTCAACCAATATCAAGTCTGAGACGTATATTCTAGGAGATGTTAACCTCGATTGGAACAGAATTACTGCCAAAGACCCCACAATATCCATCAATCTATATAACTTCTCTCAACTTACTAATGCTATAACTAGACCCAATAAAAATAACCCCCCCAGGCTCCATATTGGACTAGATCATTGTCTCCCACCCAAATAACATCTCCCAAATAGGCACATTACCAGACTCCATTAGCGATCACTTACCAGCCTTCATCCATAGATCAACTCCATCCTCTCCTCACCTACACCAATATATCCATACTCGGAATCTCACAAACTTCAACGCCACAACTTTCTCCAATTCTTTAAAACTTATAAACTGGGACAATCTAGAAACCCTCCCTCTAGATAACACTGTAGAATTCTTCAACTCAACCTTCATAGATACCCTAAACTTCCAGGCCCCTCAAAGAACAAAACGTGTAAAGACCAATTCCGCCCACTGGCTTACTAAGGATACCAAAACTCTCATGCTACAAAGGGACAAGACCTGGAAACTCTATCACCGCAATAAACACCCTAACACCCTTCTTAAATACAAAACTCTGCAACCTAGCCAAAAAACATATTACACAGGATAAAAAATTATACTATAATCAAACTCCAGACTACTCATTCCACAAACCTCAAACAATTCTGGAAATTCGTCAACTCCCTTCTTAATCCAGGCACCAAAAACAATCCTTGTCCCGACACTAGCAAACCTGACAGAAATAGCTACACTGTTCAATTCATTCTTTACTAGCTATATAGCTGAACTCACCAAAACCTTCCCTAACAACTCCTCCCCCCAACTCAAATCCTCTCCCCAATCTTCCATCCTAAACTCTCCTCCTACTTTTCATCTCAAACCTGTCCCCACATCATACATAAAAAAACTTCTCTCTAAACTTAGGCCTTGCTCCAATGCCCCTGGCAACATCCCCTCTAGCTTTCTAACACTAGCAGCAGACAGCATTGCCGTTCCCATTAGTATACTGATCAACAGATCCATACAGGAATCATATGTCCCTAAACATTCCCATTAGTATACTCATCAACAGATCCATACAGGAATCATATGTCCCTAAACATTCCCATTAGTAACCTCATCAACAGATCCATACAGGAATCATATGTCCCTAAACATTCCCATTAGTATACTCATCAACAGATCCATACAGAAATCATATGTCCCTAAACTTTCCCATTAGTAACCTCATCAACAGATCCATACAGGAATCATATGTCCCTAAAGTATGTCGTACCGCCTTTATCCTACCCCTCCACAAAGGAGGCAAAAACAATAACTTCTCCAACTTCTGACCTATAGCGATACTATCTCCTATTTCAAAACTTCTTGAGAAATGTATCCGCCTCCAGCTAATGCCAATCCTTACAAATAACCAACTCCTCACCCCAACACAACATGGGTTCCGTCCTGGCCATAGCACAGTAACAGCTCTTCTTTCATTCCTAGATATAGTAAACCATGCCCGTGACTCCGGCATATTAGTATCCACAGTCCTCCTCGACCTTTCCAAAGCTTTTGATATTGTCTCCCATACCCACCTCCTTACTACACTCCTTTCTACACTTAACCTCTCACAAAACACCATTACCTGGTTTAGCAGCTACCTCTCTAATAGATCCCAGGCTGTGAAATGGAAAACTGGTACCTCTGCCTTCTTTCCAACCCCAACTGGGGTACCCCAGGGATCCATACTCGGCCCTATGCTCTTTAATATGTTCATTAATGATTTCCACACATCAATTCCCAACACCAGAACAGTACAATATGCAGACGACTCAACACTAGTCTGCTCTGCCTCCAACCTCCTTGAGTTCCAAACTATAACTCAAACTGATTTCTCAACTACTGAGAACTGGATGCTTCAAAATCATCTCTCCCTAAATGCCAATAAATCTAAAATCCTACTATTCACCCATCAAAATCTATCCATCTTGACAAAACATTCTTCAAAATAATCAGCCATGCTAACTCCGCTATAGAAATTGTTCCTTTTGCCAACATTCTTGGGGTTACTATTGACAAGCAACAAAAATTTTATACCCATATTCAACTAAATAATAAGAAAACACATCAGAAAAGTACAATTGTGTACACTTACCATAAATGCAGATGTTTGAGTGTACTCACTGATGCAGTGATTACATTTGGGTAATCTGCTGGCAGGTTGCCCTCAGTCGGCCTGATTAACAAAGTCTTGAGTCCTGCGTCAGTTGCTGTCCCTTCTTCCATGACGTCAGGTCATCAGGGGTATAAAACATACAGCAGACGCCATTACATCAGTTTTTCTTGCCCCAGATGTCAGGTGCCCCCCTAATGGGGAGCAAATAAAATTAAACCCACAAAATTATACCTCCACCCAAAAGCAAATACACCAAAAAGGCTTTTAAGCATAGTAAAGGAAAGTAGAGGTATAGCCAGAGAAAAGTAGGGGGCTGGAGGGAGGGTAACCAGGACTGCAACAGTGAATACACTCGAACATCTACATTTATGGTAAGTGTACACAACTGTACTATGTTCTTTGTGTTTCACTGTTGCAGTCATTACATTTGGGTAGATTCCCAAAGCTATGGTTGGGGAGGAGGAGTTAATACAGCATTAGGGCCAGTTATAAGGCCCTGCAAGACAGCAATGGCAAAGCCAGCTCTAGATTTAGAGAAAATTAGTAAATGGTAATGCTTGGTGAAAGTATGAACAGAACTCCAGGTAGCAGCCTCTAAAATATCCCTGGTAGGAACACCTCTGAGAAAGGTTGCAGAAGTAGATGCAGCCCTGGTGGAGTGAGATCTGATCCCCTGGGGGATAGGTTTCCCATGGTGCTTATAGCAGAAATGAATGCAATGGCTTATTCATTTAGAAATGGTTTGTTTTGAAATAGCCTTCCCCTCTGCCCCTGCAGCAAATGCTACCAGCAATTGTTCAGATTTTCTTTGAGATTTAGTCCTGTCCAAATAGAATTTAAGTTGTCTGTGCACATCCAAGGAATGCAGAATCCGTTCCCTTTGTTCTGCAGATTGGGAAAGAAGGTTGGCAAATGAATGGACTGATTAAAAGCCACACTGGAAATCACCTTGGGCATGAAGGATGGATTGGTCCCGAGAGATACCCTGTCTGCATGAAAGATGATTTATTTTATTTTATTTTATTTGCAGTTGTTTAACCAGGATAGTCCATTGGGCCCAAGGAACCCATTTTCAATGGAGTCCTGGGGAGAAAAGCTCCACATACAGATTATACAAAGATTAAGTTCCACACATAGATTACTTGATGATTACAGAGTAAACATTATAGGCTCCACTGCCATAAGGACCTGTAATTATATTCATAGGTTCATAGGTTTATACTAGGCTATCTGCCCTAAGGCATTTATAAGCCTAGCCCAAATTTTTGTGGCTTACGCCACCCCTTATATGAAAAAATACTGTGCCCGTTAGTTTGTTGTGCCTCTGTCCAGCAGTGACACAGAGATGATTCCTGGGATAAACCTACGATCTCCCATCCACAGGTCAAGATTTCTCTTGAACAGAGCCAGCGAGGTGCTCTGCCTCACATGGACCGGGATTTTATTCCACAGCATAGGGAGTCTCTGAGTGATAAATCTATCCCTCCAGCACGTCCTATTTATATCCGTGCTAAGGTTTAAGTTGCTTGCTCTAGTGGTTTTGGTGGATTTAGATTTTTTGAGGTGGAGCATGTCCATTAATTCCGGGTTGGACATGGCCTTGTATGTCAGGCACATGTCACCTCTGAGCAGACGGTATGCAACTGAACATAACTGGAGTTTCTTCAATCTGGCAGCATATGACAGATTTTGGAGTCCCTTTATCCTTTTGGTGAGGAACTTTTGGGGTCTCTCCAATTGCTGCAGATGTCGGGTGAGATACATCCCGAATGGGGCATTGTACTCGCTCATTGGTCTGATAAGTGAAGAGTATAGGGGAACAATGACCTCACTAGATCTGGATGTGAATCCCTTCATGATCAGGTGGGCAATGTAGAAGGTCTTTCTAACCACTTTAGCAACGTGAGTGTCAAAAGAAAAGCCACTGTCAACCTGGGTCCCCAGGTCCCTGATAACCTCTTCTGTGCTTAGTGGATTGCCACCTATATGGTAGCTTGGGGTTACCTTGTTTTTCCCAAAGGGTATGACTATACATTTTTGGCGTTTAACTTCAGGCCATGGCTCTGGCACCAGCTATCTGTTTCCATGAGTCCCTTCTGAAGGATATCCGTGTCCGATGCACTTTCCACTATGGCGCCCAGTTTGCAGTCGTCAGCAAACTTTGTCAGCCAAAGTCCTCCCATGTTGGCCTGTACTTCTGAGAAGTAGATGCCGAACAATAGGGGGCCAAGGACCGAGCCCTGTGGGACACCACTTGTGACCGGCTTGGAGTCTGACATAGCGCCAGCAACTCTAACCCTGTGGGTTCTGTCCTTAAGCCAGTTTGCAACCCATCTTGTGACATATGGGTTTACATTTAAGCTGGTAAGTTTTTCTACAATACCCGAGTGGGGTATTGTGTCAAAGCCTTTGCAAGGTCAAGGTAGGCTGTATGGACTGCCTTTCCTCATCAATGGCCTTGGTGACTGTTTCAAAGAAGTCGACCAAGTTCAAAAGGCATGATCTGCCCTTGGCGAGGCCAACCTGGGTCGGGTCCAATGTCTGCAAGTCCCCTATATCTTTGTTTATGAGCTCCATTATGATCCTCTCCATAGCTTTGCAGACTAGACTTGTTAAGCTTATGGGGCGGTAATTACCAGGGTCCGTAGAGGCACCGCCTTTGTGGAGTGGGACCACAGTTGCCGTACGCCACTCCTTGGGCACGTATCCTGTGGTAAGGCTGAGATTAAACAGCTGCCTTATGTGCGGGTTTAATTCCTCATTTAGCTCATGTAGCACACAGCTGGGGACACCATCCGTCCCATTGATGCTGTGTTTTTAGCTTTAGAGAGAGCAGCTTTCACCTGCGCATTTGAGATGTCTGGGAGGCTACATTCCGCTGGGATAGTTATCTCTCCTTTAGGGGGGGAGAGGGGTGAAGTTTGCACTGAACCTGTCTGCCAGTATGTTGGCAATGTCTGTGGGTTCAGTGATTTTGTATCATTTTGGACTAATTCTGAGCATATCTGGGAGTTTCCACCCAGGTTCCTAACATAGCTGAAAAAGGCCTTATGATTGTCCTTTGAATCCATGGCAATTTTTCTCTCAAAATTGGCCTTAGTTGATTTTATGAGTGCTCATATTTTTTTTACTAATAATGATCGGGGTGACTTCCCTTTTATGGATTTTGTTCTATCATGTAATAGCTTTCTCCTCTTATTGTAAAGTTTGTTAATGGCTGGGGTCCACCAGACTGGACGTTTGCCCTTTGTGGAAAGAGTCTTGGTTTTATTTGGGATTGCCTGATCCATGCAGTCCTGGAGGTGTTCATAGAAGGCATTTGTAAGGGCTTCCGCAGCTTGGGTTGTGGTTTCCACTGGCTCAGGGGCCTTGAAGGATACCACACCAGTCTTGAGTAGTGTGAAGTTTGCTTTAGAGAAGTTCTTCACTGTGGTCTTTTGTTTGGGGTGGGGCGGGATGTGGATTTCCAGTGAGATTAGTTTATGATCAGATCTCACCAATGAGGGATATACTTCCGTTGTGGAGCATTTTGTCCCCATGTTTGTGATAATGAGATCTAGTATATTTTCTCCTCTCGTGGGAACAGTGACTAGCTGTTCCATGGCATTTGAATTTATGAACTCCAGGAACCGTTGGGCTATAAAGTTAGGGCTTGAGTAATGTTCCCAGTCTATATTCGGGTAGTTGAAGTCACCCAATATGATGGTGTTTGGAGATACATTTATACCCTCCAGTGTCTTCAGGAAGGCAGTGTGGGGTTCCTGAGTTTGAGAGGGTGGCCTGTAGCATGCTACAATTTGTAGAGCAGTTTTGCTTATGGTTAGTTGCACCTGGATGGTTTCCGAAGCTTCGTGCGTTGCCACCAACCTGGAGGTGTGGGTATCCTTTATGAATATGGATACACCCCCTCCTTTTGTGGTGTGGTCCGGGTTTTGGGGCCAGAACGCATGATATGAGGTAAAACCTAATAGTGATGGGGTGCTCTCAGGAGCCTTGAACCAGGTTTCAGTTACAGCACAGACATCGATGTTCTCCATACTGAGAACTCGAGTGTGTGCATTTTGAGATTTAGACTTCTGGCATTGAGCAGCATTACTCTCAGTTTCTTCCCATTTTTGTTTTCTAGGGTGGTAGGTTTAGAATTTGAGCCTTGCCTAAAAAGGCACTATGGGGGTGGCAAGAGCCTTAGCCAATATCCGGAATCCCAGGGGTGACAGGTGCAAGCCGTCCCTTGTGAAGCAGCGTGGCTTGTCAAGCATGTCATCCCAGGCAGACAGACACTGGATCCCCTTTGAATGACACCAGACATTAAGCCAATTGTTAAAGCTGATCATCTTGTCTCTATATTGTGGCATCATTCTTGGTGAAGGAAGGATACTGCTCAGGGTCAGGGTCATCCCTGCCTGGGCTACATAATCAGAGAGCTCCTCTATGTCTCTTTTCATGTAGTCCAGGGAGGTGCCTCAGGTCGCTCACACCAGCATGGACAATGACTGTGTCATATTTGTACTTGCCGTGGAGTGACCAGTGTTTGTGTTATGTGGCGGATTCTAGCCCGATAGGCAGCTTACTGTGACCCTCTCCTTGTTCAGCCTGGTGAGTGGGACGTCAGTGTGTCTGACTATGGAGTCACCTATGACAAGTATGTTTGGTGTTGTATTTGGCCTTAAGGGCTGTGACTGCTTTGCACACTGCTTTTGTGGTTTATGTGTTGCTTGTGGGGTGTCTTGAGGTAGCAGTTGTTTGGGTGTCTGCTTTGGAGGCCTCTGCTGTTTAGGTAAATTTTACTCAGAGCCTCCGAGTATGTCTTTGTGTGTTTATGTGTTTGATTCAGTGGTGTGGTAGCATTATGTGAGGCTGGTTTTGTGGTGTGTGTAGTTGCCTTCTCCTCCTGTCTGGTCTTGCCAGTCCTGAGTTGAGAGAGCTCAGCCTCCAGTTTGGCTAAATAGCTGCATCTCTCGCAAGTATTTGTGTTATGTGGGAGGAGCCGAGGGTTGTCTGTGTACATCAGGCAGTTATAACATTGCCTCAAGATTCCCAGATTCACCAGCTGGACCGGAGAGGAGATTGACAACTGACCTTTGGACATGCTAGAATAATATTGAGAATTCCTTAATAATTGAAAACAAGGGCCAGTGGGGAGTGAGGGTGTAGTGCTTTTAATTTTTAGTGCTGACTTATATAATTGCTTTAGTGAGCAAGTGCCAGGTAACTTGAGTGCAATGTGTTACAAGTAACTAAATGCAAAAACGACAAACAGTAACTTTCAAGTGAAACAAGGAACTAGTACAGTAAGCAATGCAGATATCACTAGTGATCCACAGAAGCGCTGAGAAGCTCATAAGTTCATACTAGGCTATCTGCCCTGGGGCAATTATAAGCCTAGTCCGATTCTGTATGGCTTACGCCACCCCTTGATTTGAGTATACTGTGCTCTTTTTAAGGTTTAGTTTACTGTGCCTCTGCCTAATAGTGACACGGGAGTAATCCCTGGGACAAACCTACGATCCCCCATCCACCTATAGAGATTCTTCTTGAAGAGATTCAGTGAGGTGCTCTGCCTCACATGAACTGGAATTCTATTCCAGAGCGAAGAGAGCCTCTGGGTTATGAACCTGTCCCTCCAGCAAGTTCTATTTATTTCTGTGCTGAGGTTCAAGTCCCTCGAGCGTGTGGCTCTAAGGGATTTAGATTTACTGAGGTGGAGCATGTCCATTAATTCTGGATTTGACATAGCTTTGTATGTCAGGCATAGATCACCTCGAAGTAGGCGGTATACAACTGAGTAGAGCTGGAGTTTTTGTAACCGAGCAGCATATGGCATCTGTTTGAGACCCTTGATCCTCTTGGTGAGATACTTTTGGGGTCTTTCTAATTGCTGCAGGTGTCGGGTAAGGTACATCCCAAAAGGGCATTGTATTCTATGATGGGCCTGATGAGGGATGAATAAAGGGCACGATTACCTCTCTTGATCTAGATGTGAAACCCTTCGTGATGAGGTGGGCTATGTAGAAGGTCTTTCTAACCACTTTGGCAATGTGGTTTTCAAAGGAGAGATTGCTATCAACTTGGGTCCCCAGGTCCCCAATAACTTTCTCTGTACTTAATGGGTTTCCGCCTATGTGGTAATTTGTGGGCACATTGTTTTTGCCAAAGGGTATGGCTATACATTTTTTGGCATTTAGCTTTAAACCATGGCACTGGCACCAGTTATCTGTCTCTGTGAGACCTTTTTGAAGGATGTTTGTGTCAGCTGGAGAGTCGATTATGGCGCCCAGTTTGCAGTCGTCTGCGAACTTGGTGAACCATAGTCCTCCCACGTTTGCCTGTACCTCGGAAAAGTATATACCGAACAACAGTGATCCCAGGACAGAACCCTGTTGGACGCCACTTGTGACCAGTTTCGAGTCTGACATGGCTCCAGCAACTCTCACTCTGTGGGTTCTGTCTTTGAGCCAGTTGGCGACCCATCTTGTGACATAGTGGATAGCTTATCTATGATGCCCGAGTGGGGTATTGTGTCAAATGCCTTTGCAAGGTCCAAATAGGCTGTGTGGACTACCTGTGGACTACCTTCCCTTCATCTATGGCTTTGGTGACTGTTTCGAAGAAGCCAACCATGTTCAAAAGATAGGATCTGCCCTTGACAAAGCCGAACTGGGTAGGATCTAGTGTCTGTAGGTCTCCAATGTCTTTGTTTATGAGCTCCATGATGATCCTCTCCATAGCCTTGCAGACTAAGCTAGTCAGGCTTATGGGGCGACAGTTTTCAGGGTCCGTAGAGGCACCACCTTTGTGGAGTGGGACCACTGTTGCTGTACGCCATTCTGTGGGCACATATCCTGTAGTGAGGCTGAGATTGTATAGCTGTTTTATTTGAGGGATTAGTTCCTCTTGGAGTTCATGTAGGACGCAACCTGGGACGCCATCTGGTCCCATGGAAGCAGTGTTTTTTTTGCTTTGCAGAGGGCAGCCTTCACCTGAGCATCAGAGATGTTTGGGAGGCAGCCCTCTGCCGGAATAGATACTTGCTCTTTTAGGGGGGAGGGGGTGCAGAAGTTTGCACTGAACCGGTCTGCCAGGATAATGGCAATGTCTGTGGGTTCAGTGTATTTTTTGTCATTTAGAATCAACTCAGAACAAGTCTCGGAGTTGCATCCCAGGTTCCTAACATAACTGAAAAAAACCTTATGATTGTCTTTGGTGTCCTGTGCAATTTTTCTCTCGAAGCTGGCCTTGGAGGATTTTATGAGGGATCGTAATTTTTTGCTCGTACTGATCAGAGATGCCTTCCCTATTAGGGATTTTGCTCTATCATGTAGTAGCTTCCTCCTTCTGTTGTACAGTTTATTTATGGCAGGGGTCCACCAGACTGGACACCTGCCTTTGGATGATTGGGTCTTGGTTTTGTTTGGGATAGCATGATCCATGCATTCCTGGAGATGTCCGTAGAATGTGTTTATATAGGATTCTGCAGTTTGGGCCGTAGTTTCCACTGGCCCTGGGGCCTTGAAGGATTCCACTTTGGTTTTGAGAAGTGAGAAGTTCGCTTTTGAGAAGTTTTTCACTGTGGTTTTCTGGGCTGGGGTCTGGATGTGGACATCCAGTGAAATTAATATATGGTCTGATCTTACCAATGAGGGATATACTTCTGGTGTGGAGCACAGAGTCCCCATGTTGGTAATGATCAGGTCTAGTACGTTGTCCCCTCTTGTGGGAGTGGTGACTAGTTGTTCCATAGCAATTGAGCTTATAATTTCCAGGAACCTTTGGGCTAAGGTGCTGGGGCTTGAGTAGTGCTCCCAGTCAATTCAGATATCCTTCTAGCTAAAGTGATTGCTAAAAGGAAGGCTGTTTTCCAAGAAAGAAATTTTAAGTCTGCAGTAGCAGCTGGCACAAAAGGAGGTAGAGTGAGCTTCTCCAAGACAAAATTAAGGTCCCAAGCAGGGTTAGGAGCTCTCCTGGGTGGTCTCAAGTTCTTTGCCCCTCTGAGACGTCTGTGCAGTAACTGAAACCTGGTTCAAGGCTCCGGAGAGCACCCCAGTGCTACCAGGCTATACCTCGTATCATGCTTTTCGGCCCCAAAACCCGGCCGAACCACAAAGGGAGGGGGAGTGTCCATATTCATCAAGGACACCCACACCTCCAGGTTAGTAGCAACACATGAAGCATCAGAGACCATACAGGTGCAACTAACCATTGGCAAAACTGCTATACAACTGGTAGCATGTTACAGACCACCCTCCCAATCTCAAGAACCCCACTCAGCCTTCCTGAAGACATTGGAGGATATGAATGTATCACAAAATACCATCATACTAGGAGACTTCAACTACCCAAACATAGATTGGGTACATTATTCTAGCCCTAATACCCTAGCCCAAAGGTTCCTGGAATTCATAAATTCAAATGCACTGGAACAACTAGTCACCTCTCCCACTAGGGGAGATAATATACTAGACCTGACCTGATCATCACAAACATGGGGGACAAAATGCTCCACACCGGAAGTATACCCCTCACTAGTGAGATCTGACCACAAACTAATCACCCTGGATGTACATATCCCGCCTCCACCCCCAGCACAAAAGACCACCGTGAAAAACTTCTCAAAAGCAGACTTCACTCTTCTTAAGACTGAGATGGTATCCTTTAAGCCCACTGTGCCAGTGGATACCACATCCCACAATGCCGAATCCTGCACAAATGCTTTTTATGGACATCTCCAAGAATGCATGGATCATGCAATCCCAAACAAATCTAAGTCCCTCTCCACCAAAGGTAAACGTTCTGTCTGGTGGACCTCAGCCATAAACAAATTGTATAACAAAAGAAGGAAGCTACTGCACATCAGAGCAAAATCCCATGAAGGGAAGACATCTCTGATCAACATTAGCAGAAAACTACGTTCTCTCATAAAAACATCCAAGGCCAACTTTGAGAGAAAAATCGCTAAGGACACTAAAGATAACCACAAAGCCTTCTTCAGCTATGTTAGAAACCTGGGTGGAAACCCTCAGATATGCTCAGAGTTGGTTCACAACAACATAAAATACACTGAACCCACAGATATTGCCGACATTCTGGCTGACAGGTTCAGTGCAAATTTCTCCCCTCCTTCACCCCCAAAAGAAGAAATACTTATCCAGCTGAATGTAATCTCCCTGTCATCTCAGATGTCCAAGTGAGAACCGCCCTAAACAAACCAAAAAACACAGGATCAATGGGACCTGACGGTATCCCGGGTTGCGTGTTATGTGAACTCCAAGAGGAGCTAAACCCACACATAAAAATGCTATTTAACCTTAGCCTTACTTCGGGATATGTACCTGAACACTGGCGTACAGCAACAGTGGTCCCACTCCACAAGGGGGGTGCCTCTACAGACCCTGGAAACTACCGCCCCATAAGCTTAACCAGCCTGGTCTGCAACGCTATGGAAAGAATCATTATGGAACTCAGAGACATAGGGGACCTACAGACACTTGACCCCACCCAGTTCGGCTTTGTAAAGGGCAGATCCTGCCTTTTAAACCTGGTTGACTTTTTTGAAACAGTCACTAGAGACATTGATGAGGGCAAAGCAGTCCATACAGCATACCTGGACTTGGCTAAGGCCTTCGACACAATACCCCACTCAGGCATCATAGATAAGCTCAACAGCTTAAAAGTAAACCCTTATGTCACTAGATGGGTTGCAAACTGGCTAAAGGACAGAACCCATAAAGTTAAAATTGCTGGAGCAATGTCAGACTCAAAGCCAGTCACAAGTGGTGTCCCACAGGGATCTGTCCTGGGACCCCTCTTGCTCGGCATTTATTTCTCAGATGTTAAAGCAAACATGGGAGGGCTGTGGCTGACAAAGTTCGCAGATGACTGCAAACTAGGCGCCATAGTCGATACACCAGCAGACACACATCCTACAAAAAGGCCTCACAGAAACGGACAACTGGTGCCGGAGTCACGGCCTTAAACTAAATACCAAAAAATGTATAGTCATTCCCTTTGGGAAAAACAAAGTACCCACAAATTATCACATAGACAGCAACCCACTGAGTACGGAAAAAGTAATCAGAGACCTAGGGACCCAAGTCGACAGCGACCTCTCATTTGACACCCACGTTGCCAAAGTGGTTAGAAAAACATTCTACCTTGCACACCTCATCATGAAGGTATTCACATCCAGATCCAAGGATGTCATTGTACCCCTATATTCCTCCCTCATCAGACCAATGATTGAGTACAATGCCCCATTTGGTATGTACCTCACCCGGCATTTGCAACAGCTGGAGAGACCACAAAAGTACCTCACCAAGAGGATCAAGGATCTCCAACATATGTCTTATTCTGCCAGACTAAAGAAACTTCAGCTCTATTCAGTAGCATACCGCCTGCTCAGAGGTGATCTCTGTCTGACGTACAAGGCCATGTCCAATCAGGATCTGATGGACATGCTCCACCTCAAAAAATCCAAATCCATCAGGACCACGAGAGCTAAAGACTTAAACCTCGGCACAAGTATGAATAGGACATGCTGGAGGGATAGATTCATAACCCAGAGGCCTCCCATGCTTTGGAACAGGATCCCAGTTCAGATTAGGCAGAGCCCTCACTGACTCTTTTCAAGAGAAATCTTGATGAGTGGATGGGAGATCGTAAGTTTACCCCAGGGGTCACATCTGTGTCACTGCTAGACAGGGGCACAGTAAACTAATTCTATTATATAAGGGGACCTTCATTGTGTCACTACTAGACAGAGGCACAGTATTCTAAATTTATTCTGTACAATTCTTGTACCATTTCATGGGGTGGCAAAAGCCACATCACTATGGCTAGGCTTACAAATGCCCCAGGGCAGACAGCCTTGTACTATACTATGAAACTATGAGATACTGCTTGAGCAGAGGATGAGAGAAGAGGGGTGGTTCTGTGTTATAGTGAGCTGAAATAGCTGAGGTGTGGATTTTAATAGAGGAAAAAGACAGGCCCTTGTGAAGCATCTCAGTTAAGTATTGCAAAATCTGAGGTAAATTGGGCGCTGCTGTGCTCATCCCTAAAGATTGGTTCCAGGCACAGAATCTTTTCCATTTGTCAGCATAAGATTTTCCAGTACTAGGTCTTCTCACCTCCAAGATGACATCCATCACAGGTTTGCTGAGGGATGATAAGGGTGAATTTAAGTCATTAGCCTGGCTGCAAGGTTCAATGTTGGAAGCTGAGGGTGCAGAATTTGGTTTTCCTGCTGAGACAGCAGGGAAGAGGTCTGAGGCAGGTGCCATGGAGATATTTGCGACACACTGAGCAGGAGTGGGTACCAGTGTTGGCGGGGCCAGTCTGGAGCAATCAAAATCATCCTTGGTTTGCCCTGTTTGACTTTTAGCAGAACTTTGGAGAGCAGAGGCAGAGGGGGAAAGGTGTAGACTGATAGGTTTTTCCAGCTAAAGGAGAGAGCATCCACTTTCCAGGCTTGTTTGTGGGGAGTCCTTATGCAAAACTTGTCCAATTGGTATTTCTGGGGGTAGGCAAATAGATCTATGTCTGGGCTCCCCCATTTGCTTGTCAATATGTTAAAAATCCGTGGTTCCAGTTGCCACACATGTGGGTCCATGAGTTTTCTGCTTAATCCGTCTGCAAGTGTATTCAATTTTCCTGACAGGAATTGAGCTTGCAGGTGCACTTGGTAGCTCAAGGCTGTGTTCCAGAATGCCATGGCTAGTCTGCAGAAGGGGTAGGAATTTGTGCACCCTGTTTATGTACCACATAACTGTGGTATTGTCCGTCTTTACCATTAGTTGTCCTGGAAGAATGCAGTCCTTGAAGGCTGTCAGAGCATTCTGTACAGCTAAAATTTCTTTTTGCTTGATATGTAGGTGCATTTGATTTGGGTTCCATTTGCCCTGAATGCACTTCCCTGCCAGATGAGCCCCCCATGCATAGTCTGATGCATCTATAGTTAGGGTTTGGGCAGCAGGGGGTAATGTGAATGGCAGTCCCTTGTTTTGGTGGCAGGCCTCTGCCCACCATAGGAACTCCAGGCGTAGGCAAGGTATGATATGAATCATTGTTTCCAAGCTGTGACAATGCTGACTCCATAGACTTTTTAAGTACCACTGAAGTTTCCTCATATGCAGTCTTGCATATGGAATTAGAATAATGCAGAAGGCCATGAACCCCAAGGCTTGCAGTATTTTTCTTGCAGATAGCAGGGTTTTTGTGGCCACTTGTTTGAAGTAAGTTACCAAATGAATTTGCTTCTCTGGCGTGAGGAAAGCCAGCTGGGCAGATGTATTCAAGCTTGCACCCAGGAATGTAATCGGTTGACAGGGTACCAGTTGTGATTTATTTTCGTTTATGGTGTACCCCAGACAAGTTAGAACCCTTTTACAAACGCCAGATGATTTAGAAGTATGCCCTGGTTTTCTGCCTGAATTAGACAATCGTCCAGGTATGGATATATTTGAATGTTTCTTTGCCTGCAAAATGCAATAACTGGAGCCAGGCACTTTGTGAATACCCTGGGCGCAGTAGACAAGCCAGAGGGCAGTGCAGAGAACTGATAATGCAAGTAGCCTGCTTTGAAGCGTATGGATCTTCTGCAACATTCCCTGACTGGGATGTGCAGGTATGCTTCTTTTAAATCTAGAGTGGCCAACCAGGCACCTTTGCCTAGCATAGGAAGTAACTGGTGAAGAGTCGGCATCTTGAATTTTGAAATCTCCAGAAAGGTGTTTAGAGTAGACAGGTCCAGGACTGGACGCCATGATTTGTCTTTTCTGGGTACCAGAAAAAAGCCTGGAATAGAAACCTTGTCCCTTTTCCTCTTCTGGTACTGGTTGAATAGCCCCCATGTTTAAGAGGGAAAGTACTTGTTTTTGAGCCTCTGCCCACTGATTTGGGGGCAGGTCTGGCCACCAGTTTGGTGTTGGCAACGTGTGGAAATGAAATATGTATCCTGGGGACACTACACTTAAAAAAACATTTTTCCTGGGTTATGAGTTCCCAGTTCTTTGCATGAAGAGGAATCTTTCCCCCCAAAGGGGCGGTTAAAAGGTAAGTGCTTGGTAATTTTAAAAGGAAGTCATTGAGACTGTTTACCATAGGGGGGGGGTGTCTTATTTCCATATTTGGAAGTGTTGGCCCCCCCAGCTTAGTTCTGAGAGTCCCCTTGGACTGAAAACTACAGTTTTGTACCTACCATAAATGTAGATGTACGAGTGCTAATACAGCTGCAGTCATAACAGATGGGTTCTCCTGCCGTCAGGCGGGTCCTTGGTCGGCCGAATTCCAAAGTCTAGGTCCGGCGTCGGTTGTCGTCGCTTCTTCTGTGACGTCAGTGCGGCAGGGGTATAAAAGCACCAGCCAACGCCATTTTCTTCAGTTTTTCTTGCCCCAGATGTCAGGTGCCCCCAGAAGGAAGGCAAAACATAAATTTATGTAGTAAAGCAAATGCAATATAATCAAAAAACAGTAGTTGCAAGCAAATACACCATAAAAGAATACCCCAATGAGGATATATGAGGAGGTGTTAGCCATAAGGCCTGTCCCAAGAGGGGAAGGAGGGAGGGAAACCTGGACTGCAGCTGTATTAGCACTCGAGCATCTACATTTATGGTAGGTACAAAACTGTACTATGTTCATCATGCATACAGCTGCAGTCATAACAGATGGGTAGAATCCCAAAGCTAATAAAGGGGTGGTAGGCACTAAGTGGAACTAGGTGGAGCCAGGATGCCCTGCAAGACTGCAGTGGCAAAGCCCGCTCTAGTTTTGGAGTATAATGGTAGGTGATAGTGCTTGGAGAAAGTATGTACAGAACTCCAAGTGGCTGCTTCCAAAATATACTTGGTAGGAACCCCCCTGAGGAAAGCAGCAGAGGTAGCTGTGGCCCTTGTGGAGTGAGATCTGATGCCTGTAGGTACAGTTTTACCATGAAAAGAGTAACAAAAGCGTATGCAGTGGGCTATCCATTTTGAGATTGTCTATTTGGATATAGGCTTCCCTTGAGCACCTGTAGCATAGGACATAAAGAGTTGCTCTGATTTTCTGAAAGGCTTTGTTCTGTCCAAATAATAACGGAGCTGTCTGTGAATGTCCAAGGAATGTAGTAGCCTCTCCCCTTTGTTTTGTGGATTAGGGTAAAACGTAGGTAAGTGGATAGCCTGATTCAAGGCTACCCTGGATACTACCTTTGGCATAAATGAAGGATTGGTTTGTAAGGAAACTCTGTCCTGATGGAAAATGATGAAAGGCTGCACAGCCATGAGAGCTTGTAGTTCCGAAACCCTGCGTGCTGAGGTGATAGCTAGAAGGAAGACTGTTTTCCATGACAAATATTGCAGATCTGTTGAAGCAGCTGGCTTAAAAGGAGGCAGGGTTAGTTTTCTAGAATGAAATTGAGTTCCCAAGCTGGCACTGGTTGCTTCCTTGGGGGTTTTATATTCTTAGCCCCTCTGAGGAACTGTCTTAAGAGAGGGTGAGAGAATAAAGGAGGATCAGTGTTGTACTCTGCAGAAATGGCTGAGGCATGGATTTTTATGGAGGAGAATGAAAGTCCACTGCTTAGCAGCTAGGCTAGGTACTGTAGTATTTGAGGTAAATTCAGTATTCCAGGATTCTGACCCTTTTTCCTTATTCCAGACACAAAACCGTTTCCATTTTGTGGAGTAGGCTTTTCTAGTAGAAGGCCTTCTGGCCTCCAAAATGACATCCTACACCTCCTTGGAGAGTAGGGTCTGCTGTGAATTTAAGGAATCCTCCATGCGGCTAGATTGAGTGTTTTCAGCTGACTGTGAAGAGTTTTGAAGTTGTGTTGAGTCAGTAGAAGAGGCATTAGAGGCAGGATCCATGGTGGGGAATGCATCAGGCTCCTCAGGAGTGGGTACCAGTGTTGTCTTGGCCAGTCTGGAGCAATGAGAATCATCTTTGGTCTGTCTGCTCTGGCTTTTAATAGAACTTTGGCCAGCAGTGGAAGAGGTGGAAAGGCATAAACAGTCATTGTTGTCCAACTGAAAGAGAGTGCGTCCACTTTCCAGGCCTGTGGATGAAAGGTCCTTCAGCAGAATTTTGTCAATTGGTAATTTCTGTGGGTGGCAAAGAGATCTATGTCTGGCCTTCCCCATGCTTGAATTATCATTGTAAAAACTTGAGGATGCAACTTCCATTCATGTGGATCTGTCATATTTCTGCTCAGGTTGTCTGCCAGTGTGTTTTCCTTCCCTGGCAGGAATTGTGCTTGAAGTTGGATTTGCAGTTCCAGAGCCGTGTTCCAAAGGGACATGGCTAGTCTGCATAGGGGATATGAATGAGTTCCTCCCTGTTTGTGTATGTACCACATCACTGTGGTGTTGTCTGTTCTAATCAATAGCTGCCCTGGATACAGTAGGTCTTTGAAAGCTATAATAGCATTTATTACTGCTAGCATTTCTTTCTGATTGATGTGTAGGTGCTTTTCTTTTTGTGACCATTTGCCCTGAATGCACCGATCTGTCATGTGTGCCCCCCAGGCATAGTCCGAGGCATCTGTTGTGATGACTTGATTTGCTTGAGGCTTGCAGAATGGGAGACCTATGTTTCTTTGGCATGCTTGAGCCCACCACAGAAATTCCTTTTGAAGACATGGAATCAGTGGTATGATTGTTTCCAAACTGTGGCTGTGTTGAGACCATAAGTTTTTTAGGTACCATTGAAGTTTCCTCATATGCAGCTTTGCACATGGGATTAGCAGGATGCAAGATGCCATGAATCCCAGAGCCTGCAGGATTTTCCTTGCAGTCAGCCTGGTGAAGGCTGCCAGTTTTCTGAGGTATTGAGTTAATTGTCCTTGTTTCTCTGGCGTGAGGTAGGCCATCTGGGTGTTTGTATCCAAGCTGGCACCCAGGAAAATTATTGTTTGAGAGGGTATTAGTCTTGACTTCTTTTTGTTGACTGTGTATCCCAGAGATTTCAACATTATTACAAACGCCAGGTGTTTCAGAAAAGTGTGTTTGCTGTCCGCTTGGATCAGGCAGTCATCCAGATATGGGTATATTTGTATCCCTTGAAGTCTGCAGAAGGCAATTACTGATGCCAGGCATTTCGTGAACACTCTGGGCGCAGTAGATAAGCCAAAGGGCAATGCAGAGAATTGATAATGGGATGAACCTGCAAGAAATCTGAGGTATCTTCTGCAATCTTGTCTGATTGGGACATGCAGGTATGCCTCCTTGAGGTCCAATGTCACCAGCCAAGACTCCTTGCCCAGCATGGGAAGAAGCTGCTGTAATGTGAGCATCTTGAACTTTGGTACGAGTAAATATGTGTTTAGGATGAATAGGTCCAAAATAGGTCTTCAATATTTGCCCTTCCTTGGTACCAGGAATAGTCTGGAATAAAAACCTTGACCGTGTTCTTGTGCAGGTACCTCTTGAATAGCTTTCATGTCCATGAGATCTGAAATTTGTTTTTGTGCCTCTGCCCTTTGATTGTGTGGCAGGTTTGGCATGCCTCTCATTTTTGGAAGGGTGTGAAAGTGGAATCTGTAGCCTCTGTCTATAATGTCCAGGATCCATTTGTCTTTTGTGACAATATGCCAATTTTTCAAAAATAATGCCAGTTTTCCGCCTAAAGGTGCTGCCATTTCAGCCTTGTTTGACATGCAAAGGGGAAAGTCATTGGGTCTGCTTTCTGAATGGCTGTGAACTATCCTCACCCCCTCTTGGTGTAGGTGTTTGCCATTGTCTGCCTCTAAATGATCCTTGAGATTGCCCTCTACCCCTTGGGCGCCTGCATCTACCTCTTTGAGGTTTGTCTGTGGCTGGAAAGGACCAATTTTTTGAAGGCCAATTTCTACTGAAACGTGGCGGTTGTACCTGTAGGAAATCTTTCACTGTTTGCATTGATTTTGCCTTTTCCTCCATTTTCTTTAATACCTCCTCAGCTTTAACACCAAACAATAGATCTTTTTGAAGAGGTGCATCTAGTAATTTAGCTTTGACATGATCTGGTAAGGTTTGCTCTTTGAGCAAAGCATGTCTACGTATGACTGATCCTGTAACAGCAGCTCTACAAGAGGCCTCTAAAGCATCAAAACCACATTGCAAGGTATGTTTACCCACTTGCTGGGCACTATGCAACAAATCCTGCAACTCCTTCAAGTCTGGTTGTTCAGGTTGTGACATTTTGCTTTTCAACTGAGATAACAAAAACTGTTGATACTTTAACATATGGAACTGACAGTTTAATGCCCTCATGGTTAAAGTGGCTGAGGTGTATACCTTTTTCCCCCACCTTTCTAAAGCTCTGGAATCTCTCTGAAGGCAATGGATTTTTGGCAGTGGAGACCTTAATTCCCTTGGGACCCTGTGAAATAGTTTTTGGGTCAGCCGCATGGCTTTTGTATAGGAATTGGTGTGAATCAGGCACCCGGTAATACCTGTCAGGCTTGACTGGAGCTGGAGGTAAAGAATCTGGGTTAAGGCTGGCCTCTGAATACACATAATCTAATATGTCTAAGACAGGAGGTATAGCCAGAGGCCTGTGCTGAGGGAGCAAAAGGAAATCCCTGAGCCTTTTCTTGGAGTCTGAGTACTCTTGGCCTTCCCAGTGGAAGTGTTCCCTCAAGGTATGCAAGGTTTCCCCAAAGGAGTAATCCTCAGGGGGAGAGACAGAGGGAATGGACTCCTCTGCATCAGAATCTTCGAAAGGGGAGTAAGAATGTTCCTGGTCCTCAGAATGCTCTGAAGTAATGGAGGCCTGGTCCGAGGAAAGGTATTCTTCCTCCACTCTGGGCCTTTTGTCCGGGGGGGGGGGTTGAGAACCCCTGATAAGAGTAATCAAATCCTCAGCCATTTTGAGCATCTGTTTTTTAGGCATGGGGCCTTGAGAGGGGCCCTGTGGAGCTTGTCTTTTAGAATGCATGGCTGCTTTAGATTTAGTGTAAGCCTTAATGGAAAAAGAAGAAGAAGGCCTGAAGACACCCTGAGAGGTGGCAGACCTGTCTGAACTCTGAGTTTCCCCGCCAAGAGTGACTTCGGTATCTGTAGTCGGGGTGTGGGCCGAAGAGCCTGCGACCTCGGGCACAGAAGACACCACTAATGAAGTGTCATCGGTAGTCAGGGGCTGCGTAGGCGCCTCGCTGAGAACCAGAGCCCATGTAGTCGGCTTTAGCATGGTGTTGGTAGAAGTCGCGGACCTCGTATGTTGGTCCTTATCTTTACGTCGTTTACTCAAAGCTGGAGTCGGAGTATCCAACGACATGTTGTAATTAAACTTTTTGCCAAAATAGTGTTGGGCGAACTCCACCCGATGCTTAATAGTGCGTCTGTTGAATGTAGCACAAAAACGATAGGCCGAGATGTCGTGGTCTGGGCCTAAGCAAGGTATACAGAGGGAATGGAAATCCTTATGTGGTATTTGCTTCCCACATGAAATGCAATTATTAACTTTGTCTGACATCGGTCTGAGGCAAGAAAAGTTTCCACAACGGGGTTCTTAGCTTTCTAGAAGTCTTCGGTTGAAAAATATTCGTAATCTCAGGAGCTGGCCGACCGGCACTTGCGAACTGCTTCTGCTTCGGGCACCGCGTGGCAAGAAAGACTGAAGAAAATGGCGTCGGCTGGTTCTTTTATACCCCTGTCGCACTGACGTCAGGGAAGAAGCGACGACAACCAACGCCGGACCTAGACTTTGGAATTCGGCCGACCGAGGACCCGCCTGACGGCAGGAGAACCCATCTGTTATGACTGCAGCTGTATGCACGATGAACATCATGGGGGGTTTTGCTGTGTCTGGGTTTGGCTTGAGAGGATCTGGAAGGAGCTGGAAAGGACCAGTTCTTAGTACGCCAGTGCCTACTAAATCTTGGAGGTTGCACTTGTAAGAAATCTTTAACAGTTTGCATAGATTTAACATTATCTTCCATCTTTTTTAGAACTTCTTCAGCCTTATTGCCAAACAGGCAGTCCTGATTTAAAGGAGCATCCAACAATTTAGCTTTAACATGATCAGGCAAAGATTGCTCCTTAAGCCAAGCATGCCTTCTAAGCACAGACACAGTCACAGGAGCACTGCAGGAGGCCTCTAAAGAATCAAAACCACATTGTAAAGTATGTTTTCCAACTTGTTCAGCAGAATGCATTACATCCTGTAAATCTTTATTTTCCACACAATCAGGAATCAACATCATTTTCTGTTTAAGCAGTCCAATAACATGCAGTTGATATTTTAACATATGAAATTGGCAGTTTAAAGCACTGACTGCCAAGGTTGCAGAAGTATAAACCTTTTTACCCCATCAATACAGCACCCTGGAGTCTCTATCAGAAGGGGTAGGATTTTTAGCAGTAGAAGCCTTAATGCCCTTGGGCTCCTGAGAAATCGTTTCTGGATCTGCAACAGGAATTTTGAAAAGGAACTTGTGGGACTCAGGAACCCTGTAGTATCGGTCAGGTTTACTAGGAGCCGGAGGCAGGAAATCAGGGGCCAAACTGGATTCCAAGACATCAACAACAATGTCTAGTACAGGAGGCATAGCCAAAGGCCTATGCTGAGGTAGAAGAAGGAAATCCCCAAGCCTCTTTTTTGAATCAGAAAATTCCTGACTTTCCCAGTGGAAATGCTCCCTTAAAGTATGTAAAGTTTTCCCAAAAGAAAAATCCTCAGGAGGGGAGGCAGAGAGAATGGAATCCTCTGCATCAGAATCCTCATAAAGTAGGTATGGCCAAATCCAGGTCATTAGAAGAGTCAGAATAAAAAGAATCCTGATGAGAAGATTCATAATCAAGCCCAGCCTTAGGCCTCTTGGGGGGGGGGGGGGGGGTTTGACTACCCCTGATTAGAGTAATTAGATCTTTTGCCATTTTGATCATTTGTTTTTTAGGCATTGGGGCCTGAACATGTGGCCTGAGCGTCTGTTTTTTTAGACACAGATCGAGATTTAGGCCTTAGTAATGAAGGCAGTGTCGATTTAATAAGCAAGTCTGTAGGCCTGACTACACCCTCAGAAGCTGGTGCCTGCACAGCGGCTCCGGACCCATCCAAGGTAGAGACATCCGCGGGTTCCATAGGTGAATCATCTCGTGGCATACCTGACTCCAAATGGGTCTCAGTAGAGGCCTGTGAATCAAAAGTAGTGGGTATCAGGGGCTGCGAAAGCACCTCACTGAGTACCGGCGAACTGGCGATTGGCTTAGGAGAAGCGTCGTCGGCAGTTTTAGACCTCGGTGGCCTGTCTCTGTCTTTATTTTATCGTTTTTTTGGAATCCCGGTAGTCGGATGGCTAACCAAAGACATTTCTGGAAAATTAAACCAAGAACCGAAATATTTAGAGGCAAAAATGTACCATCGATGGATAGTGTCCTGATTAAATAAAGCACAAAACCGACAGCAAGGTACGTCGTGGTCAGGGCCTAGGCAAGGAATACAGTATGAATGAAAATGTTTATGAGGTATTTGCTTTCCACAACTAATGCAATTATTAACTTTTACTGACATCGGTAAAGAGCAAGAAAAAGTTTCCCCAATGGGATAATTAGCTTTAAGTTGAAGACTTTGGTTCTGAAACTCGAAAACGAAAATTTCAGGAGTCGTCCAACCGGCACTTGCGAACTGCTTCTGCTTTGGGCACTGCATGGCAAGAAAGACTGATGTAATGGCGTCGGCTGCATGTTTTATACCCCTGACTACCTGACGTCATGGAAGAAGGGATAGCAACCGACGCACGACCCAAGACTTTGTTAATCAGGCTGACTGAGGGCAACCTGCCAGTAGATTACCCAAATGTAATGACTGCAAAAGTGAAACACGAAGAACATCTTGGCATGCTGTACAGAAACTCACACTTCCTCTCCCCCTCAACTAAACAGACCCTCGCCTCAACCTACTTACTACCCTCTCTGATGTATGGTGCTCCCTTAATAACCAACCTAACTTCCTCTAACTCTTCTAAACTGGAAACCTGCTACAACAAAATCTCAAAGTTCGCAACCTCATCCAAATTCTGTACTCACCACTGTATACCCCTCCAGCAGCTGCAATGGCTAGAACTACCCAATTACCTGGACTTCCTCCAACTCTGTACAGCCCACAAGCTTATTTTCAAACCTAATACATGTCCAGCACTTGCTAACATCTTACCTTCATACACCCCTCTCAGACCCCTAAGTTCTGCCCTCCAAAACCTAATCTCCGTGTATAAACCAAATTGTCCTGCTGGGCAGCTACTTCTATCCTTTACCTTAGTCAAAAAATGGAACTCTCTCCCTCCATCTCTAAGAATCTCTGAAAACTATGAACTCTTCAAAATCCAGCTCCATTCTCACCTCTCCCATAGTTGGAAGTGCAATTGCACTCTATCTTCCTAACTTGCACTCTACCTACCCAACTTGTCAAATCCAAAGTCCCATTTTTTCCTTACTTACCAGGGATCTATCCCTGATAACTACTCTCACATCACTATCTGACATTTCTATGAACAAATTCTCCCCTCTACAACTGTTCTCAACGTACAAACATGTAAATATGTAATATATACTGTATATATGTTGCAGTTCAACTGTTCTGAGTTGCTATTTTACACCTACAAGTTGTTTAATGCACTTTTTAGCAACTAAACTGGAAATAAATAAAGAAATACATACATTTTTACATACCATTGTAGTTTCCTCATGTGCAGTATTTCATATGGAATTAGTAGAATGCAAGAGGCCATGAACCCCATGGCTTGCAGGATTTTCCTTGCAGACAGCTGGGTCTTTGTGGCCAGTAGTTTGAAGTAGGCGGTCAAATAAACTTGTTTCTCTAGCATGAAGTAAGCCATCTGGGAAGTTGTGTTCAAGCTTGCTCCCAGGAATACAATTTGTTGGCAGGGTACTAGATGACATTTCTTTTCGTTTATGGTGTACCCCAGTGAGGTTAGCAGTTTCTTTATAAATGCCAGATGATTTAGTAGTATGTCCTGGCTTTCTGCCTGAATTAGACAATTGCCCAGGTATGGGTATATTTGAATATTTCTTTGCCTGCAAAATACAATGACTGGAGCTAGACACTTGGTGAATACCTTGTAGATAAGCCAAAGCGAAGTGCAGAGAATTGATGGTGCATGGAGCCTGCTCTGAAGCGTAGGAATTTCCTGCCAAGATTCCCTTATTGGAATGTGCATGTAAGCTTCCTTTAAGTCTGAGGTTGACAACCAGGCATCTTTGCCTAACACAGGAAGCCGCTGTTAAAGTGTTATCATTTTGAATTTTGCGATCACCAAAAAGGTGTTTAGAATAGAGAAGTCCAGGACAGTACACCAGGAGCTGTCTTTTACCAGGAAAAGTCTTGAGTAAAAATCTTGTCCCCTTTCTTCTGCTGGGACAGGCTGAACAGCCCTGATACATAGCAGAGAAAGAACCTGCTGTTGAGCCTCTGCCCACTGATTTGGGGGTAGGTCTGGCCAACCATTTGGGGTTGGTAAGGTGAGGAAGTGGAATCTGTATCCCTGGAAAACTATGTTTAAAACCCATTTGTCCTTGGTAAAGAGTACCCAGTTTTTTGCATGCAGGGCGATCTTTCCCCCTAAGTGAGCAGGCAGTTGAGCAGGGCTTGGAAGGTTTAAGGTTAAGTCATTGTGACATTTTTCCATAGGGGGGTGTCTTACTACTTCCAGCTTTGTAAGTGGGAGCTCCCAACTGCTTAGGCCTGTGAGTACCTTGTGACTGTAGCCTAGGTGGTCTGCTGTTCCTGGGTTTGGACTGAGAAGACCTGGAAGAGACAGGAAAGGACCAATTCTTAGAAGGCCAATGCCTATTAAATATGGGAGGCTGTACTTGCAGGAAATCTTTGACAGTTTGCAGAGATTTAGCTTTTTCTTCCATCTTTTTAAGGACTTCTTCTGCTTCGTTACCAAAAAGGTGATCTTGGTTTAAAGGAGCACCCAGTAATTTAGCTTTAACATGATCTGGCATATTTTGCTCCTTAAGCCAAGCATGTCTTCTAAGTACAGACCCAGTGACAGCAGCCCTGCAAGATGCTTCTAAAGAGTCAAAACCACATTGCAAATTATGTTTACCAACTTGTTCAGCAGACTACATTATAGGTTCATAGGCTGATACTAAGCTATTGGACCTAGGGCCTATACAAGCCTAGCCATAGCAATTCCCTGGTTATTTCTTCCACAATATTTACTTCCCTGGACCCCTGTCTAGCAGGGCGATGTGATCCCTGGGGTGAATGTCCTATCTCCCATCCAATCATCAAGGTTTCTTCTGAAGAGGGCCAAGGAGGTGCTCTGCTTGACATGTATGGGCAGTTTATTCCAGAGTGCGGGGAGTCTCTGGGTCAGGAACCTATCCCTCCAGCATGTTTTGTTCATTGTGATGACAAGGTTTAGATCCCTGGAGCGTGTGGCTCTGAGGGATTGGGATTTCTTTAAGTGGAGCATGTCCAACAGCTCAGAGTTTGACATGGCCCTGTATGTTAAGCAGAGATCACCTCTGAGTAGACGATATGTCACAGAGTATAGCTGGAGTTTTATTTAGATGGTCAGCATAGGGCATCTGCTTTAGGCCAGTGATTCTTTTAGTAAGGTATTTCTGCGGCCTTTCCAGCAGTTGCAGATGTCTTGTGAGGTACATACCAAACGGGGCATTGTACTCTATAATGGGTCTAATGAGGGATGAATACAGTGGGACAATGACCTCCTTTTTTCTGGATGAAAAGCCTTTAGTGATGAGGTGTTCCACATAGAAGGATTTCCTGACTGTTGTGGCGATGTGGTTATTGGAGGTGAGACCACTGTCCACCTGTGTCCCTAAGTCTCTTATCACACTTTCAGTGTTTAGTGCACTGCCACTCAGTTAGCCAGTTGGCAACCCATTGAGTGACGTAGGGATTTATGCTCAGCTTAGTAAGTTTATCTATGATTCCAGAGTGGGGGATGGTGTCAAAGGCCTTGGCAAGGTCCATATAGGCTGTGCAGACTGCCTTACCCTCGTCCACAGCTCTGGAGACCGATTCGAAGTAGTCAGTCAGGTTCAGGAGACAAGATCGGCCCTTCATGAACCCAAACTGGGTGGTGGAGTCCAGTGTTTGAAGGTTGCCAATGTCTTTGTTTATAAGTTCCGTGATAATGCGTTCCATGCCCTTGCAGATCAGGCTTGTCACACTGATGGGACAGTAGTTCCCAGGATCCAAGGTGGATCCCCCTAGAGGAGTGTGATAACTGCACAGCTACAGCTATCACACTCCCCCTTGAGGAGTGTGATAACTGTAGCTGTGTGCCACTCAGTGGGCACAAAGCCTGAGGTGAGGCTATGATTAAACATGACATTTAGGTGAGGTGCCAGTTCATTTTGTAGTTCATGTAGTACACAGTCCGGGATGCCGTCTGGTTCCATGGATGCTGTATTCTTAGTTTTGGAGAATGCAGTTTCTACCTGTGTGGCCATGATTACTAGAATTTGGTAATCTTTTGGTATTGAGATTGGCCCTTTAGGGGGTGAGAGAGGGGTGAAGTTTGCACTAAATCGATCTGCCAGTATATTGGCAATATCCTTGGGATCAGTATATTTAATGCCATTCTGTTGTAGCTCAGAGCAGATCTGAGCATTGCCATTTAGATTCTTGACATAACTATAGAATGCCTTGTGGTTTTCTTTGGAATATTTGGTAATTTTATTTTCGTAACTTGCTTTGGAGGATTTTATGAGGGATCTCAGCTTCTTACTGAGGCTGGTAAGGGAGTTTTTTGCATCCTGGGATTTTTCTCTTTTCTGTAACAGTTTCTTCCTTCTGTTGTATAGTTTGATTATGGCAGGAGATCACCAGATTGGCTTCCTTTTTTTGGAGGAGAGCGTCTTGGTTTTATTTGGGATGGCACGATTCATGCACAAGTGGATGTGCTTGTACAGTGCCTTAGTGTAGGATTCAGCAGTCGAACTTTCAGCTCCCGCCTGCATGGGTGTCATGAAGTTTGTCACTTCTGACTTGAGTAGCATGAAGTTGGCTTTGGAGAAGTTTTTTTTACAGAGGTTTCTGTACTGGGGGGTGGGGGTGGGATGTGGATGCCAAGGGTGATTTGCTTATGGTCAGATCTGACCAATGAGGGGGTGACCACTGGTGTGGAGCATATATCTCCCATGTTGGTAATGACCAGGTCTAGGATATTGGAGCTCCTGGTGGGACAATGGATTAGTTGATCCAGGGCGTTGGAATTTATGAATTCCAAGAACCGTTGGGAAAAGGTGCTGGTACCGGAGTAGTTTTCCCAGTTAATGGCAGGGTAGTTAAAAAATCACCCAGTATTAGGGCGTTTGGTTATATCTTAATATTTTCCAGTAGGTTTAGAAAGGTGAAGTGAGAATCTTGGGGCATGGTGGGGGATCTGTAGCAAGCTACAATTTGGATTGCAGTCTTACCTAGTGTTAGTTGCATCTGGAGAATTTCAGATGCATTGTGTTGGGCAACTAGCCTAGATGTGTGAATATCCTTGGTGAATATGGACACTCCTCCACCTTTAGTGTTTCGGTCTTGGTTTGGTGGCTGAAAAGTGTGGTAAGAGTTGTAGCCTGGTATTGCAGGGGTGCTCTCTGGAGCCTTGAACCAGGTCTCAGTAACCGCACAGATATCGATGTTCTCCATTTTTAGGAGTGCCTCGAGAAAGTGCATTTTGAGATTTAGACTTCTAGCATTGAGTAGCATTACCTTCAGATTTTGCACGCTTATATCTGTTATGGTGGTGGTTTTGTCCTTTGAACCTTGCTAAAAAAAGGGACTATAGAGGTGGCAAGAGCTTTAGCCAGTAACCTGAATCCCAGGGGTGACAGTTGCAGACCATCGCTGGCAAAGCATTGTGGTTTGTCGATCATGTCGTCCCAGGCAGACAGATACTGGATCCCCTTTAAATGACACCAGAAGCTTAGCCAAATGTTGAAGTCAATCATTTTGTCCTTATACTGTGGTATCATTCTGGATGAAGGCAGGATGCTACTCAGGGCTAGGGTTATACCTGCCTAGGCCACATGATCCGAGAGCTCTTCCATGACTCTCTTCATGTAGTCCAGAGAGGTAAGTCTCAAATCATTCACTCCAACATGGACAATGACAGAGTCATATTTGTACTTTTTGTGGAGTGATTGACTGCATGCATTATGTGGCGGATCCTGGCACCTGACAGGCAGCTGACTGTAATTTTCTCCTTGAAAGCCTGGTAAGTGGAACATCAGTGTGCCTGACTATAGAGTCAACTATGACTAAAGTGTTGGGTACGTTGTCTTGCCTTAGGGGCTGTTGTTGAGTAACACACTGATGTTAAATCCTGTAAATCTTTATTTTCAGCACAGCCAGGAATCAACATCATTTTCTGTTTAAGTAGTCCCATAATATGCTACTGATACTTTAACACATGAAACTGGCAATTTAAGGCCCTAATGGCCAAAGTAGCAGAAGTGCACACCTTCTTACCTCATCTGTCCAAGGCTCTGGAATCTCTGTCAGAGAGGTTAGGGTTTTTGCCAGTAGTAGCCTTAATGCCTTTAGGTCCTTGGGAAATGATCTCTGGGTCCGCAGTAGGATTCTTGAAGAGGAACTTGTGAGAGTCAGGTACTCTAATACCTGTCAGGTTTCCTGGGCGCTGGAGGTAAAGTGTCTGAGGCCAGGCTAGCTTCCAAGAAGGCATCATCTATAATGTCCAGGAGGGATAGCTAAAGGCCTGTGTTGAGGGAGGAGTAAGAATTCCCTAAGCCTCTTTTTGGAGTCAGAGTAAAGTACAGTTTTGTACCTACCATAAATGTAGATGTTCGAGGATCCACATTGCTGCAGTCCTAACTATTGGGTAGTCCGCTGTCCAGTCGGCCCGAATACCAAAGTATATGGCTGACGTCGGTCAGGGCGCATTAGACTGACGTCAGTACGTCAGGGTACTAATGCGCATGACCGACGTCATATCCTCAGTCTTTTCTTGCCCCAGATGTCAGAAGACCCTGAAAGATAAGGCCAAAACCAAAACTCCCAACATATCTGCACCAAAATATATATATATATATACAAAATATACAAAATTAGCAGAATATAACCTCACCTACACAACCACCCCTAAACACAGAGGGAAGGAGGGAGGGTAAATTGGACTGCAGCAATGTGGATCCTCGAACATCTACATTTATGGTAGGTACAAAACTGTACTATGTTCTTCATTCCACATTGCTGCAGTCCTAACTATTGGGTAGAATCCCAAAGCAGAGGTAAGGGAGGCTGGCAAATCATAAGGAAGCAGGAGCTGATAACATGCCTTGCAAAATAGCTGTGGCAAAACCAGCCCTAGACTTAGAGTAGAGAGGAAGGTGGTAATGCTTAGAGAAAGTATGCACTGAACTCCAAGTAGCTGCCTCCAAAATATCCTTAGTTGCCACCCCCCTAAAAAAAGCTGTTGAAGTGGCAGTAGCCCTAGTGGAATGAGGCCTAATCCCAGCTGGAACCTCCTTGCCATGATGGGAATAACAAAATGCAATGCAAAACCCAATCCACCTAGAAATAGTTTGTTTTGACACAGGCTTGCCCTGAGAACTGAAAGCAAAAGAAACAAACAACTGCTGAGACTGCCTAAAATCCTTAGTCCTGCTCAAATAATAACGCAATTGCCTGTGTACATCTAAAGTGTGCAAAATCTTTTCCCCTTTATTTTGGGGATCTGCATAAAAAGTAGGCAAATGAATAGTTTGGTTTAAAGCCACACTAGAAACCACTTTAGGCATAAAGGAAGGATTAGTGCGTAATGATACCCTATCCTTATGAAAAATCAAAAGGCTCAACCGCCATAAGGGCCTGTAACTCAGAAACCCTTCTTGCAGAAGTAATGGCCAACAAAAAAGCAGTCTTCCATGACAAGTATTTCAGTTTAGCAGTAGCTGCAGGCTCAAAAGGTTGTAGAGTAAGTTTCTCCAACACAAAACTGAGATCCCAAGCAGGAGTAGGAGCTCTGGTCTTATATTCTTTGCCCCTCTAAGAAATTGCTTGAACAAAGGATGTGAAAACAATGGTGGGTCACAATCATAGTGAGCTGAAATTGCTGCAGCATGAATCTTAATGGAAGAGAAAGACAAACCTTTGTCCAATAACTCAGTAAGATATTGAAGAGCCACACTCAAATTAGGCTCTGAAATCTCCAAATTCTTTGCTGCAGTCCAAAATAAAAATCTCTTCCATTTTTCTGCATACACTTTCCTTGTACTAGGTCTTCTGGCTTCCATAATCACATTTAAAACTTGTTGAGGAAGTTGAGACCTGCTGTCTTTCAAAACAGAATATGCCAGGCTGTTAGATGAAGAGAGTGAAGCTTGACATTGAGCAGGCGACCGTCCTTCTGAGACAACAGATGTGGAATCAAGGGTAAAGGCCATGGAGGCTTCTTTACCAGACTCCTCAGTAATGGGTACCAGTGCTGCCGAGGCCAATCTGGAGCTATTAAAATCATCCTTGGCTTGTCTTGTCTGACCTTTAGAAGCACCTTTGGAAGAAGAGGCAGAGGTGGAAACGCATACACATGAAGATTTTTCCAACTGAAAGAAAGAGCATCCACTTTCCAAGCTGTGTGATGAAACCTCTTTGTGCAAAACTTTGGCAGCCGGTGGTTTAGTGGAGAAGCGAACAGATCTATGCCTGGAGTTCCCCAGGACACTGTCAACTTTTGAAATACATGAAGATCCAGTTTCCACTCGTGGGGATCCATGATTTGTCTGCTTAACACATCTGCTAAGGAGTTCTGTGCTCCGCAGAAACCTTGCCTGAAGAGTTAGTTGCAAGCTTAGCAGTCTCCCATAAAATCATTGCTTGCCTGCACAATGGGTAAGAATGTGTTCCCCTTGTTTGTTGATGTACCACATGACAGTTGTGTTGTCTGTTAGAATCAACACCTGCCCTGGAAGAAGTAACTCCTTGAAAGCCATTAATGCAAACTGGACTGCTAACATCTCCTTCATGTTGATATGTAGATGCTGTAGTCTGGCAGGCCACTTGTCTTGTATCCACTTTCCATTTAGATGAGCTCCCAAGCAATGTCTGAGGCATCTGTCGTTAGAATTTGACTCGCCTCTGGCGGGTCACAGAGAGTCCCTTGTTTAGGTGACATTCCTGAGCCCACCACAAAAATTCCTTTTGAATGCAAGGTATTATTTGAATGACAGTGTCCAAATCCTGGCAGTGCTGTGTCCATACATTTTGAGATACCATTGTAGCTTCCTCATATGCAGTTTGGCATTGGGAAGCACCAGAATACAAGATGCCATGAACCCTAAGGCTTGAAGGACTGTCCTTGCAGTCAGCCGGACTGAAGAGATAGTTGATGGAAGTAACTGGAAAGATTCTTTTGTTTGTCCGGGGTTAAAAGGCCATCTGGGCTGCTGTATTCAGTCTCACACCCAGAAAGCACATGTCTTGAGAGGGTACTAGACTGGACTTTATTTCGTTCACAGAATACCCTAGGCATCTTAGCACTGCTATGACATATTCCAAATGCTGTAGAAGGTCTTCCTTTTCTTGAGCCAGAATCAGGCAATCGTCCAAGTAAGGATAGATTTGAATTCCTTTTAGCCTGAAGTAAGCTATCACTGGAGCCAGAACCTTTGTGAATACTCTGCAGTAGATAAGCCAAAGGGCAATGCAGAGAACTGATAATGAGAATTTCCAGCTCGAACGCAGATACTTTCTGCAACTCAGTCTTATAGGCACATGAAGGTAAGCTTCCTTGAGATCTAAAGTTACCATCCAGTGATCCTTGCCCAGCAGAGGTAAAAGCTGTTGTAACGTCAACATTTTGAACTTGGGAATGTCCAGATAAGTGTTGAGGATAGATAAATCAAAATTGGTCTCCGTGTTCCCCTTCTTGTACTAGGAACAGGCGAGAATAAAATCCTAGGCCTTTCTGGCACAGGAACCCGGCTGAATGGCCCCTATTTGGAGTAACTGAGAAATTTGCTTGTGAGCCTCTTGTCTTTGTAGAGGAGGAATGTCTGGCATGCCTTTGAAAGGAGGCAAGGTATGGAAATAAAACCTGTAACCGTGGTGAATGATATCCAGAACCCATTTGTCTTGGGTAATGAAATCCCAATTTTCTTTGAAAAGAGACAGTCTTCCTCCTAGAGGTGCCGCCAGGCAGAAGGTACTGGCAGCTGAAAAGGCAGGTCATTGGGTCTGCTTACGAAAGGACTGACCCCTGCCCTCACAGAAGTCTGAGCAGGTGAACCCCCTGCCCTAGGCCTAAAAGCACCTTGAGCTCTGCCCCTACCACGTCTAGACCTACCCCTAGACTGGGAATCATAAGCAGGATAAGTCCATCCCTTAGCAGGCCAATTTCTACTAAACTGAGGCTGCACCTGCAAAAATCCTTAACAGTTTGCATAGACTTAGCCTTGTCCTCCATCTTCTTTAAAACTGCTTCCACAGAACCAAACAACACATCAGACTGTAAAGGAGCATCCAAAATCCTTGTCTTAACATGCTCAGCTAAGTTCTGATCTCTCAACCAGGCGTGCCTACGAAGAACAGAACCAGTGGCAGCCACCCTGGAGGAGGCCTGCACAGCATCAAAACCACATTGCAAGGAATGTTTACCCACTTGTTCAGACACATGAACTAAATCCTGCAACTCTTTACACAATACCTTCGAGCATCCACCTTAGATTTCAACTGTGAAAGAAGATAATTCTGATATTTTAACATGTGAAACTGACAATTCAAGCCCTCATGGCTAAAGTGGAAGAAGTATACACTTTCTTTCCCCATCTATCCAAAGCCCTTGCCTCTTTATCAGGAGGGACAGGATTTTTAACAACTGAGGCCTTCACACCTTTAGGCCCCTGAGAGACAGTTTCGGGTCTGCCCTAGGTCTCTAAAAAAGTTACTTATGTGCTCCAGCCACCCTTTAATACCTATCAGCTTTAACTGGGTCAGCAGGCAAAGAATCGGATTCAGGGAAGCCTCTGCAAAAACATCTTCCACTACATTCAAAACAGGAGGTATAGCTAAAGGCCTGTGCTGGGGTAAAAACAAGAATTCCCTAAGCCTTTTCCTGGAATCAGAGAAATCTTGACCCTCCCATTTAAAATGCTCCCTCAAGGAATGCAGAGTCTCTGAAAATGAAAAATCCTCAGGAGGGGAAGCTGAAGGAGTAGAATCATCCACATCAGAATCGGAATAAGGAGGGTACTCCTGCAAGTCTTCAGCCGAAGACTCAGAAGCCTCCGAGCATTGCTCAAAACTCTCAAACTCAGACTCCACCCTAGGCCTTTTATCAGGAGGGGGCATAGAACCCCTTATCATAGTAATCAAATCCTCTGCCATTTTAAGCATATGTTTCTTAGGCAAAGACCCTGAAGTACTAGGAGAAACCCCCACTGAAGCAAAACTCGCCTGCCCCTCAAAGAAGCCTTGGAAACAGAGAAGGGAGGCTCTGACCACCTTAGGAAGAGGAAGAACAGCCACCTGAGAAGCCCCTCAGCCTGGCCTACTTCCTGAGAGGAAACATCCTGTAACAGTAAAGTCTCTCCCTGAGACTCCAAAGAAACACCTGGCAAAACCTCCGCTCCACTGAGCCCTCTAAAGAACCGGCGTCTGGGACTGTCGGTTCTTCCCTCTAAACTTTGCTGTTTTGTCCTTGCGTTTTTAGCGAAGCGGTGCGAGCATCCGGCGGCATTTTATAATTACAACGCTTCCCAAACACTAACCTGGCACAGTCTAACCTTCTCTTAATAGTGCGTTTGTTAAATCTAGCACAAGAGCGGCATCCAACAACGTGCTCAGGCCCTAAACAAGGTATACACAAAGTATGGTAATCCCTATGAGGTATCTGTTTCCCACAAGAAATACAGTTATTCACTTTTTCTGACATCCGGTTAAATACTGAGGCAAGAAAAACCAAAATATTCCCCCAACTTTGATTCGGTCTGAAACTCTGGCTTCAGAAACTTTCAAACGCCAACCTGCACTCGCAAAATTGCTTCTGCATCGGACCATGCGGCAAAAGACTGAGGATATGGCGTCATGCGCGTTAGTACCCTGACGTACTGGCGTCAGTCTGACCGACGTCATATTGACTGGACACTGCAGCAATGTGGAATGAAGAACATTCCTGGCTTTCCCAGCGGAAATGCTCCTCAAGTGTGTGCAAGGTTTTACCAAAAGAAAAATCTTCTGGAGGGGAAGCAGAGGGATTGGAATCCTCTACATCAGAATCCTCATAGGTAGATAAGGGCAAATCCTGGTAATCAGAAGAAACAGGAAAGTACAGTTTTGTACCTACCATAAATGTAGATGTTCGAGTGTATACACTGCTGCAGTCATCACACTTGGGATATCCTGCCGTCAGGCGGTCCCGCAGTCGGCCCGAGTTCCAAAGTCTTGGTCTGGCATCGGTTGCTGTTGCTTCTTCCCTGACGTCAGTGCGCCAGGGGTATATATGATGCAGCCGACGCCATTTTCTTCAGTTTGTCTTGCCCCAGATGTCAGGTGTCCCCATAAAGGTAGGCAATGCAAATTGCTAATAAAACATACATAAGAAAAGCAATCAAATACTTTATGTTACCAGCAAATACTCCCCATAGGCAGCAAAGGGTAGAATACCAGGGTAAGTACCAGCAAAGTAAGGGGAAGGAGGGAGGGTAACCTGGAGTGCAGTGTTTACACTCGAACATCTACATTTATGGTATGTACAAAACTGTACTATGTTCATCGTGTTACACTGCTGCAGTCATCACACTTGGGTAGAATCCCAAAGCAGAGGTAGGGTGGCTGGTTCTATAAGGCATTAGGGGTGGCTATAAGGCCCTGCAGAACTGCAGTGGCAAACCCAGCTCTGGATTTAGAGTAAAGAGGCAGATGGTAATGCTTGGTGAAGGTATGTACAGAACTCCCAAGTTGCTGCTTCCAAAATGTCCTTGGTAGGTACTCCTCTGAGGTAGGCAGTTGAAGTGACTGTTGCCCTGGTGGGAATGAGACCTAATGTTGTTAGGTGCAGTTTAGCCATGATGTGTATAGCAGAAATGCATGCAATGGCCTATCCATTTTGAAATGGTCTGTTTTGAAATGGCTTTTCCCAGTGTTCCTGCAGCATATGATACAAACAATTGCTCAGTTTTTTCTGAAAGCTTTAGTTTTGTCCAAGTAGAAGTGTAACTGCCTGTGTATGTCCAAGGAATGCAGTAGCCTCTCCCCTTTATTCTGTGGATTTGTATAAAAAGTTGGCAAGTGAACAGTTTGGTTTAGAGCCACACTTGATACCACCTTTGGCATAAAAGTAGGGTTTGTTCTTAAAGACACCCTGTCTTGGTGGAATATGATGAAAGGTTCCACTGCCATTAGTGCCTGTAATTCTGAAATTCTTCGTGCTGAGGTTATTGCCAGGAGCAGAGCAGTTTTCCAAGAGACATATTTTAAGTCTGCTGAGTTAGCTGGCTCAAAAGGAGGTAAAGTTAATTTCTCCAAGACAAAGTTGAGGTCCCAAGTTGGAGTTGGTGCTCTACGGGGCGGTCTTATGTTTTTAGCTCCTCTGAGGTACTGTTTTACCAATGGATGAGAAAAAATTGGTGGATCTGTGTTGTAATCATCAGAGATGGCAGAGGCATGGATCTTAAAGGATGAAAAGGAGTGGTCCTTGTCCAGCATCTCAGTCAAGTATTGTAGTATCTGAGGAATATTTGGGACAAGAGGGTCAAGGTTGTGAACCTGGTTCCAGGCACAGAATCTCTTCCATTTATCTGAATAGGCTTTCCTGGTACTAGGCCTTCTGGCCTCCAGAATGACATCCATAACAGCTTTGGAGAGGCATTGTTTGCTTGACTAAGGAATCTTCCATGCAGCTAGGTTTAAAAGTCTTGAGCTGGCCGTGAAGTATCTGATTGTTTTGCGGAGTCAGAAGTTGTGAGATTTGAGGCAAACTCCATGGTGGTCCTTGTGCCAAGTTCTTTAAGATTGGGTACCAGTGCTGGCGTGGCCAGTCTGGGGCAATCAGGACTATCTTTGGCCTTTCTTGTCTGGCTTTTATGAGTACCTTTGAAAGGAGAGGCAGTGGTGGGAAAGCGTATACTTGTAGGTTTTTCCAGCTGAATGAGAGGGCGTCCACTTTCCATGCTTGTGGGTGGTAAGTCCTTGTGCAGAATTTCTGTAGCTGGCAATTCATTGGGGATGTGAACAGATCTATGTCCGGGCTCCACCATTTCTGTATTATCATCCTGAACATTTGTGGATGTAATTTCCACTCGTGCCGATCCATGATGTTTCTGCTTAAGTTGTCTGCCTGTGTGTTTTTCTCTCCTGGCAGGAATTGTGCTTGCAGATGAGCTTAATAGGTTACAGCTGTGTTCCACAAGGTCATGGCTTGTCTGCATAGGGAATATGAATGAGTGCCCCCTTGTTTGTTATGTACCACATAACTGTGGTGTTGTCTGTCTTTAGAAGTAGTTGTCCTGCATGCAGAAGGTCCTTGAAAGCTATAAGTGCATTTTGTACAGCTAGCATCTCTTTTTGACTGATGAGAAGATGCCTTTGTTCTGCGGGCCACTTGCCCTGAATACATTTTCCTGCCATGTGTGCTCCCCAGGCGTAATCCGAAGTATCTGTTGTCAGTGTTTGCCTGGCTGTGGGTTGAGTGAAAGGCTGTCCTTTGTTGAGGTGACAGGCTTGAGCCCACCATCGAAACTCCTGTTGAAGGCAAGGAATAAGTGGTATTACTGTTTCCAAACCGTGACCGTGTTGAGACCAGACACTCTTTAGGTACCATTGTACTTTCCTCATATGCAGTTTTGCATATGGAATTAGTAGCATGCAAGATGCCATGTAACCCAAGGCCTGCAGAATTTTTCTTGCAGGGAGTTGAGTTTTTGTTGCCATCAATTGGAAATATTGAGTCAGTTGTCATTGCTTGTCTGGCCTGAGATAAGCCATCTGGGCCGTTGTATTTAAGCTGGCACCCAGGAATATTATCTCTTGTGAGGGCACTAGTTTTGATTTCTTTTCGTTTACTGTGTACCCTAGGCAAATTAACAGTCTTTTTACAAACGCCAGATGCTTTAGAAGAATGTCCTTTCTCTCTGCTTGTATCAGGCAGTCGTCCAAATATGGGTAAATTTGAATTCCTTTTTGTCTGCAAAATGCAATAACTGGTGCCAGGCAGTTTGTAAAGACCCTGGGTGCAGTAGATAAGCCAAAGGGCAGTGCAGAGAATTGGTAGTGCATTGAACCTGCTAAGAATCTGAGGTATCTTCTGCAATTTTGTCTGAAAGGGACATGCAGGTTTGCCTCCTTGAGGTCCAAAGTTACGAGCCAAGCTTTCTTGCCCAGCATGGGAAGAAGCTGTTGTAGTGTGAACATTTTGAATTTTGGAACATCCAGGTAAGTATTTAGAGAAGAAAGATCCAGAATGGGCCTCCAGGCTTTGTCCATTCTGGGAACCAGAAAGAGTCTTGAGTAAAATCCTTGTCCTTGCTCCTGTGTTGGTACCTTTTGAATAGCTGTCATGTCCATGAGTGCTGTAATTTGCCTTTGAGCCTCTGCCCACTGATCTGGTGGCAGATTTGGCATGCCTTTTAACCTTGGCAGAGTGTGAAAGTGGAACCTGTAACCTTGAGACACAATATTGAGAACCCATTTGTCCTGGGTGATTATTTGCCAATTGTGACTGAAAAGTGCCAGTTTTCCCCCCAAGGGGGCTGCCCAAGAGAGAGATGTTTGGCAGCTGTAGTGGGAAGTCATTGGGTCTGCTTTTTATAAGGTTGAGGCCTGTCTTCCCCTTCTTTCTGGGTTGAAGCACCCCATTGTCGAGGCCTGTAAGTACCTTGTGGTTGACGTCTCTTCCCCTTTGAGGTCTGTCTGAAACTGGAAAGGACCAATTCTTTGTTGGCCAATTTCTGCTAAATCGAGGAGGCTGAACCTGTAAGAAATCCTTCACCGTTTGCATAGATTTTGCTTTATCCTCCATTTTCTTTAATATCTCTTCTGCCTTAACTCCAAATAAAACATCCTGCTGCAAAGGTGCATCCAATAATTTTGCTTTAACATGATCTGGTCAGGTCTGTTCTTTTAACCAAGCATGTCTTCTAATGATGGACCCTGTAACTGCTGCTCTATAGGAGGCCTCTAAGGAATCAAAACCACATTGCAAAGTATGTTTTCCCACTTGTTCAGCTGCATGCAATAAATCCTGCATTTCCTTATAGTTTGGAAGATCTGAATTTGGAAGTATTTTTTGTTTCAGCTGAGACATCAAATATTGCTGATATTTAAGCATGTGAAACTGGCAATTTAGTGCTCTCATTGCTAAAGTTGCAGATGTGTATACTTTCTTTCCCCATCTGTCTAATGCTCTGGAATCTCTGTCAGAGGGGACTGGATTTTTTGCTGTAGAGGCCTTTACCCCTTTGGGACCCTGGGAAATGGTTTCAGGGTCAGCAACAGGGCTTTTATAAAGGAATTTGTGAGAGTCAGGGACTCTAGTATCTGTCTGGCTTAAGTGGAGCTGAAGGCAAAGAATCAGGATTTAAGCTGGATTCAGCATACACATCATCCACAATATCTAACACTGGCGAAATAGCAAGGGGTCTGTGTTGAGGTAATAAAAGGAAATCTCTGAGCCTTTTCTTGGATTCTGAGCAATCCTGGCCCTCCCAATGGAAATGCTCCCGCATGGTATGTAAGGTTTCCCCAAAGGAGTAGTCCTCTGGTGGAGAGGCTGAAGGAATGGATTCCTCAGCATTAGAATCCTCATAAGGGGGTAAAGAGTATCCTTGGTCTGAGGATGAATCTGAGGAGATGGACACCTGGTCGGATGAGTCATAGTCTGCATCCTATCTAGGCCTTTCATCAAGAAGAGGGTGGGACCCCTTGATCAGAGTAATTAGGTCTTCGGCCATTTTAAGCATCTGTTTCTTAGGCATGGAGGCCTGTGCTGGTGAATGCTGAAGTTGTTTCTTTGTTTTATATTTAGCAGAAGATTTAATGGTTAACTGAGTAGGCTTGAAAACACCGTCTGAAGCTGCGGGTTGTTCAGCTACTCCGGAGCCCTCTGAAGGGTTAGTCTCGGTAGGTCTCAAGTCTGGTGTATCTGAAGGCCCAGCCAGCTCCACGTGGGAGTCAGAGGCGGCCTGTGGTTCTAAAGAAGCAGTCGTCAGGGGCTGTGAAGGCGCCTCTCTGAAAACCAGAGAACCAGTGACTGGCCTAGAAGAGGCTTCGTCGTCAGTTTTGGGCCTTGGATGCCTGTCCTTGTCTTTGCACTTTTTGTGTATTCCGGTTGTCAGTAGTTCCGACGGCATGGTGTAATTGAATTTTCTGCCAAGATAATGTCGGACAAAATCAAACTGACATTTAATAGTGCACTTGTTAAACCTAGCACAAAACCAACAACCAGTGACGTCGTGGTCTGGGCCTAGGCATGGGATACAATAGGAATGGAAATCCTTATGAAGTATTTGCTTCCCACAAGAAATACAATTATTAACTTTTACTGACATCGGTCTGAGGCAAGAAAAAGTTTCCCCAATGGGGTACTTAGCTTTGAAGAAGACTTCGGTTCTGAATTCGGAATGAAAATCTCAGGAGTCGGCCGACCGGCACTTGCGAACTGCTTTTGCATCGGGCACCGTGCGGCAAGAAAGACTGAAGAAAATGGCATCGGCTGCATCTTATATACCCCTGGCGCACTGACGTCAGGGAAGAAGCGACAGCAACCGATGCCAGACCAAGACTTTGGAACTCGGGCTGACTGCGGGACCGCCTGACGGCAGGATAACCCAAGTGTGATGACTGCAGCAGTGTAACACGATGAACATCTTCAGAATCCTGATCAGAAGAATCAGAAGGAAAATCAGTTCTAGGTCTCTTAAAGGACGAATGCTGGCTTCCCCTAATTAAAGTAATAAGGTCTTCAGCCATTCTTATAATTTGTTTTTTAGGCATATGGGCCTGACCATGCAGTTTGGACGTCGGCTTTCTAGGCGTGGGTCAAGTTTTAGGCCTTGAAGAAGAAGATGGCGTCGGTTTGAAATGCAAGTCAGTAGGCCTGACTACATCCTCAGAAGCCGGTGCCTGCATAGTGGCTCTGGACCCATCCAAGGTAGAGACATCCACAGGTTCCACAATCTAAGAAGCATCTCGCGGCATATCGGACTCCGAATGGGTCTCAGTAGAGGCCTGCGAATCTGAAGTAGCGGGTATCAGGGGCTGCAAAAGCGCCTCACTGAGTACTGGTGAACTGGCGACTAGCTTAACAGAAGCATCCTCGGCAGCTTTGGACCTATGCAGTCTGTCTGTTTTTATCTTTATGTTTTTTCAGAATGTCGGTAGTCGGATGGCTTAATGAAGCCATTTCTGGATAGTTAAACTGAGTACCAAAATAATTTGCTGCAAAAATATTTTTTCAGAATGTCGGTAGTTGGATGGTGAACTGGCGACCAGCTTAACAGAAGCCTCGAGCTTGCTGCTTGCAGTGCATGTCTGTTGTTTTTATTATGTTTTTTCAGAATGTCGGTAGTTGGATGGCTTAATGAAGCCATTTCTGGATAATTAAACTGAGTACCAAAATAATTGGCTGCAAAAATAAACCAACGACGAATAGTTCGGGGGTTGAATAAAGAACAAAACCGACAGCGAGGGACGTCGTGGTCTGGGCCTAAGCAAGGAATGCAGTACGAATGAAAATCTTTATGAGGTATTTGCTTTCCACACGTAATACAATTGTTAACTTTTACTGACATCGGTTAAGAGCAAGAAAAAGGATCCCCAATGGGGTACTTGGCTTTTTTGAAGACTTCGGTTCTGAAACTCGAAAACGAAACTTTCAGGAGTTGGCCAACCGGCCCTTGCGAACTGCTTCTGCTTCAGGCACCACGCAGCAAGAAAGACTGATGTAATGGCATCGGCTGCATGTTTTATACCCCTGACGACCTGTCGTCATGGAAGAAGAGACAGCATCTGACGCAGGAATCCAAGACATTGATATTCAGGCCAGCTGAGGGCTACCTGCAGGCAGATAACCCAAGTGTAATGACTGCAACAGTGAAACATGAAGAACATCTACACTACTGCCATGCACAGTTCCGCATAACTACACTACTGCTATGCACACTTCTGCATAACTACACTATTGGTATGCACAGTTCTGCATAACTACATTATTGTTATGCACACTTCTGCATAACTACATTATTGTTATGCACAGTTCTGCTTAACTATACTATCTTCTTTGGAGAGGATTACAGTAAAAAATATCACAATGGTTGGATGGACTCCCGAAGAGTACTAATCATACAGAATACAGGTGGATAGTTTCATCACAGATGTGTCAAATCCCATCCTCCCCATGCTAGGCTTCTAACTTAAAGTGTTAAAAAAAATTATATGGAACACTTAGAAGATTCTAACATGTGTTGGACAAAAACACTTCTGAAATATGACGCTGCTCAAGAAAATGGACTTTTGGCTGTGCAGGGATTTACAATGGAAACTAAGCTGGAAGAAGACTAACATGGAACAAAGCACCTTAGACATAGAGCTATTTAACAAATTAAATTGCAATACAAGTTGCAAAGTCACTGGTCTAACTGTTAATCTTTCTAATTTTATTTATTTATCCTCCACTGATCAGGTTAATCTCACAAGGCTAGTAACCTCTTTTCTGGAGAGCGGAGGTGGTACTTATACTATTATGGGAAAGCTGGCCAGGATGTCAGGGAACATCTGCCTACTCTTTTTGTTGTGAGAGGGAAGATTTTTTGCTGCTGCACTTCCTGCTTCTGTTCCTGGCACGGAGGCAGCTAGATGAAGCTGTGCAGTAATGGAGGGAGAAGAGTCTCATTCTGTTGGTGATAACAGTGTGGTTTTGAAAAGTGAATGGACAGTACAAATAGTCAGTGCTTAGCTGACTTAGTTTTCCTGATGAAAAAAATAGTTGGTTTACTGAACAAAGGTGATCCTGGAAAACAGTCTGAGATTTTTGTGGTCAAATATGATGAAAAGGGTTTTTGGAATGGACAGTAATTTGGGTGGAAAAGAAGGGAGTTGTAAGTCGGACATAATTTTACAGGTGGGATGCAATCTGGAAAATCATATGCTGATGCATTTGGAAGAATAAAAGGTACTGTAAGCATTATTAAGATGAAAAAGGTTTATTGTTTTTATAAGAGACAGGAAGATGTTAGATCCTTGATTCATTTGTAGAAAGAGACATTTTTGGGACTTAACTGAGATTGAAAACTTAATGAAGAGATTTTTTAATTGTGAAAAAAAGGACTGCTACTTGTGGAATGAATTTATATTTTCTGGACAACTGAACTGATTAAAAAAAAGTGTTTGTTCAATTTCACAGTGATGAAATGGAGTTAAAAATGAGTTAAAAAGTATTTAGTTTCTGATACTGTGAAAGCTAAATATGACAGGAGTATTTGGAATGGGGGATGGGAAGTGGATGTAATTTTAAAATGTGATAAAGCATTTACCAAGCATTGTGTATGTAAATGGTAGCAGAACAACAAGTCTGTATATGGAACAGCCAAAAATCTGTGCGTACAAAAATCTGATGAAATCAATACACAGAAAAAGGTCATAGGATGAAAACGTGTAAAAATTAATGCAGAATATGTAAAAGTCAAAGACATTTTTGGTTTGACTGAAAAACAATAAGCTACATAATGTTGAGCAGGATGATGGAGAAAGTACTGCAATGTCTGTAAGTAATAAGAAAGCACGGGAAAAAGGTGTACGAGATAATAAAAGAGGACAGATAAAAAAGTTACATTTCAGTAGAATGAAGGAAACTGTACCGAGGGTGATGAAAATGAAGAAGGTCAAAGTTATAAGTCAGAAAATTGTGAGAGGAGTGTAAAGGATGTTAGGAAAAGAAATGCTCTAAGTGGTAGGGTAAGAGTAAGGAAAAGATTTGAAAATACATTCCCAAAGATTAAAAAGGGAGGTAAGAAGTGCTTCAGTTAATGAAAAGAGTGAAAAATCAGATTCTGAGGATGATTGAATAATTGTACACATACACAAAAATATTCAACTGAGAAAAAAATAAACAAAAAAAGAAAGTTTAAACGACTTCCCTCAAACATGAAGGAAAATAATACTTTACTGAAAAAAGGACAGGGATATTGGAATGGTGTGCTAAATTTGATGAAGCTATTATTCTTATTGAGGATTTAAGATTCCTGACAAGTGAAGAAAAATTGCAAACAGAATAATTGTGGGATGAAAAAATAATATGGAGTTTGGGAAGTGAATATTGTTCTGGATTCGCTGTACTGTGATAAATTAAAAATATTAAATGTAAGGGTGGGAAAGTCAACTGTTGTGGATGTGAGTTGGAAAGAATATGTTTATAGAATTAGATTATTACAAAATACATCCATATATAAATGACAAGGAAAGAAGAGAATGAAATATTAGATTACATAGTGTGTAACACAAATTATTATTGCAGTGAACTTTGTGATTTAGGGAAAAAATGTAAAAAAAAATAAAAAAATACAAGAAGTGATAAAATGTGTGAGCGAGCTATGTGGAATTAAAGTCAATGGACTTGTAGAACAAATGTAATTATCTGTAACCGATTATTCTGTACTACACGAAGGTTTAGGGGTCGTGGATAGTGATACAATAGAGATCATTAAGCAATATGGATGGAGATGAAGGAAGAAAGGGAGTGTATTACAATAAGAAAGTGAGTAAAAAGAATAAATGAGAAATTATGGGATGAATATGGAGAGTGGAAAGCATTGTAGTTATGGAGGGATCATAAAAACATGAAAGGCTTTAATAAAAAATCAGCCTGAATGGTGGACTGAATTTAAGAAATATTTATAGAAACATTTGAAAAAGAAATGAATACAAGTGAATTGGAGGAAAGTAAATGAATCAGTATCAAGTTCAGATGGTATAGGGTATGAAATGCAGAAGAAATTAAGGGATTGGCAAGGAGAGCATTTATTAAATGTTTTGAATGAATGTTTTTTTTATGAAGACTTAAGTAGTGGGATATTGGCATTTATACGAAAGATGATAATGAAATAAAAAATTGGAGACCCATCACATGAAATAATTTAGATTATATTTTAGGAGAATAATACAGAAGAGAGTGGAAGGAAAGAAAGACATTATGGAAAAAAGTATACATGGTATAAAAGGGAAGGGATACCAGGGATGATTATTATTGGTGGTTCGAAAACAAGTAAAAGGAAAGCTGTGAAACTTATGTTAGGTGATATTAGTAAGGGAACTCGTACAGTAGGATGTGATGATTTCAGGGAGGTTATAGAAAAGTATGAACTTGATAACAGAAAAAGGAATGTGTATGTGTATCAGCATATCAAGATAAAGGAGTAAAAGTGCTCATGAATGTGTGGCCGAGTAAAGAAATGTGAATTAATTGTGGTCTAAGACAAGGATGTCCCATGAGTGGAATATTGTATGAGTAAATAAATATGAATTAATTGTGGTCTAAGACGAGGATGTCCCATGAGTGGGACATTGTATCAGTAAAGAAATATGAATTAATTGTGGTCTAAGACAAGGATGTCCCATGAGTGGGATGTTGTATCAGTAAAGAAATATGAATTAATTGTGGTCTAAGACAACGATGTCCCATGAGTGGGATGTTGTATCAGTAAAGAAATATGAATTAATTGTGGTCTAAGACAAGGATGTCCCTTGAGTGGGATGTTGTATCAGTAAAGAAATATGAATTAATTGTGGTCTAAGACAAGGATGTCCCATGAGTGGGATATTGTATGAATTAGTAATGTGATAGTGAGTGACATAGCTTATAAAATAAAAGATGCTAGACATGTGATGCAAAAGAAGTGGTGGTTCCAGTAGTTTTGGAATATGCAGATGACATAGTTGTGGTTGCTAATAAAATGTCAATGAGGGAAGTAGTAGTTTGTCTGAATGGACTTTTAAAGGAAATGGGAATGATGTTAAATAAAGACAAAAGAAAGGGCTTGGGGATGTGTGAAAATTGGAGGACTGTATTTTTCTACGAATGACGGATCTTTCTTAGGGATAAAATCTGGGAAAAATATGTAATGAGGCAATGGGAGGGTTTGATAAAAAAATGAAAGAAATATGTCTTATGTGGAGAACTTAAAATATCCCAAAACAAATAGCTGAAACCACTGGTAGGTAACAGATGTAAAAACACATGATACAGATGCCAATGCATGAAGTAAAATAGAAATCTTCTTTAATGGCACGGACACATTAATGTGACATAAGACATATTTCTTTCATTTTTTTTTTTATTAAACCCTCCATTTATTTTGGAATTTGTTACGTTGTTGCACGCTGTTTCTTTGGATATTCTATGTGGAGAACTTCTTAACATTAAAGAAAAGGTTCATCTGGTGAATTCTGTTTTAATGGGGAAGCAGCAAATATGTCAAATGTTTATATGATCCCAGGAAAATATGAAAAAATTATGCAGTTAGTGTTTTCTTTCATATGGGGTTCAAGACAATCAAATGAAAAGAAGTGTGTTGTGTATGAGTGAAGATGAAGGGGGCTGGGGTTATCAAATCCCGTTATTTAACTTTTTAACCTTGTACTGCGTATTCAAGTGGGTAAATGAAGAGAATGAGAAATCAATACTGAAAATGTTTAAATATAAATACAGACAAATTAGGTAGATGATGAGAAGAAATAGAAATTCAATAAATGAAGAAATTAAAAAAATATCTTTATCAGGGAAAAAACTAATATGGAAACTGAAAACTGATGATATAGAGAAGGACAGAAGGATGTGGTACAAAGTACAGTTTTGTACCTACCATAAATGTAGATGTCCGATAGGTATGCATCTGCAGTCCTAACATATGGGTTGTCCTGCCTCAGGCAGCCCTTCGGTCGGCCAGATTCCAAAGTCTGGGTCTGGCCTCGGCTGATGTCGCACTTCACCCGATGTCATAGCTGCTGTGAATTGGGTATAAAGGCATCAGCCGACGCCATTTTCCTCAGTCTTTCTTGCCCCAGATGCCAGGTGCCCTCTAGGAAGGCTAAATTTGGATAACTGCAAATGATTCCAAACAGTAGAGAGCAAACAAAAATAACATGTATATACATATATACAACAAATACACCATAATAGATTCCCCCAGCTAGCTACAAGATGGGCAAATACCCTAGGAGTACCTCAGAGGGGAAGGAGGGTGGGTAATCCTGACTGCAGATGCATACCTCTCAGACATCTACATTTATGGTAGGTACAAAACTGTACTATGTCCATCAAGGATGCATCTGCAGTCCTAACATATGGGTAGAATACCATAGCCAAACTGGGGGAGGAGGCACTAAAAAGATTATGGTGTAGTTAAGATCCCTTGCAAAACAGCGGTTGCAAAACCTGCTCGGGATCTGGAGTATAAAGGTAGATTATAATGCTTGGCAAATGTATGCACGGAGCTCCAAGTAGCAGCCTCTAGAATGTCTTTGGTAGCCACTCCTCGTAAGAAAGCTGTAGTAGTGGCTGTAGCTCTTGTGGAGTGAGGCCTGATGTTTTCTGGAGTTGTTTTTCCATGAAAAGAGTAACAAAATCTAATGCAATTTCCTATCCATTTTGATATTGTCCGTTTTGAAATTGCTTTTCCTTCCATTCCTGTTGCATATGCTACCAGAAGCTGGTCAGTTTTTCTATTGTTGTTGGTTCTGTCCAGATAGTAGTGCAATTGCCTGTGCACATCCAAGGTATGTAGTAGTCTTTCCCCTCTGTTCAGTGGGTTGGGGAAGAATGTTGGTAGGTGTATTGCTTGGTTCAATGATACCCTGGAGACCACCTTTGGCATAAAAGTAGGGTTGGTTCTCAAGGATACTCTATCCTGATGGAAGATAAGGAAGGGCTGTACTGCCATTAATGCCTGTAATTCAGAGACCCTTCTTGCTGAAGTGATTGCAAGCAGGAAAGCAGTTTTCCAAGATAAGAACTGTAACTCTGCTGTTGCTGCTGGCTCGAAAGGGGGAAGTGTTAACTTTTCCAGGACAAAGTTGAGGTCCCATGTAGGCAAAGGTGGCTTCCTTGGAGGCTTTACATTTTAATTCCTCTCAGAAACTGCCTGAGCAGAGGATGAGAGAAGACTGGAGGATCCATGTTGTATTTTGCTGAAATTGCTGATGCATGAATCTTAATGGAGGAGTAAGACAGGCCATTGTGGAAAAGGTCTGCTAAGTATTCCAGGATGCTAGCTATGTTTGGTAATGATACACTTTCTCCTTTTGCTGCACTCCAAATGAGGTATCTTTTCCATTTGGCTGAGTAAGCCTTCCTTGTGGAGGGTCTGCGAGCCTCCAGTATAATGTCTTCAACCCTCTGGGATAAATCTGGGTTATTTTGTTTTATATAATATTCCAGGCAGTCAGCTGTAGTGTTTTCAAGTTTGGATGTAGGATCTTGAAGTTGTTCTGTGTTAGCAGTAAAGGAACTAGAGGTAGGGGCCATGCGTGTGTCCGAGCCATACTCCTCAGCAACGGGTACCAATGCTGCCTCGGCCAGTCTGGAGCTATCAGGATGATCCTTTAACATCTTCTTTGATCTTTAGTAGCACTTTGTGCATCAAAGGAAGAGGTGGGAATGCATATGCTGTCAGGTTTTCCCAACTGAAGGAGAGGGAGTCCACTTTCCAAGCTAGTGGGTGGGATGTCCTTGTGCAGAATTTCCTCAATTGGTGGATGTGTGGGGAGGCGAACAGGTCTATTTCTGGTAGTCCCCATTTCTTTGCAATGGATTTGAAGATGTCCGGATGCAGCATCCATTCGTGGGCATCCGTGGTAGTTCTGCTTAAGGTGTCTGCTAGAATATTTTCTTTCCCTAGCACAAATATGGCCTGGAGTTGAATGTTGAGTTTCAGAGCTACATTCCACAAGTCCATCCGGCATAGAGGATATGAATGAGTGCCTCCTTGTTTGTTGATATACCACATGACTGTGGTGTTGTCCGTCCTTATCAGCAAATGACCCTGTTGAAGAAACGGTCTGAATGTCTGGATTGCCTGTTTCACTGCCAGCATCTCCTTTTGATTTATGTGTAGGTTCAGCTCGTCTTGTGTCCATAGGCCTTGTATACAGTTGTACACCATGTGTGCCCCCCAGCCAAGGTCCGAGGCGTCCGTGGTGATAGTCTGGCTTGGAAAGGTTTGTGGAAGGGCAGTCCTCTGTTCAACAGACAGGCCTGAGCCCACCACAGGAATTCTTGCTTCAGGCATGGGATTATTGGAATCTGAACTTCTAGGCTGTGTTTGTGTTGAGACCATATATTCCTTAGGTACCATTGCAACTTCCTCATCTGCAGCCTGGCATGTGGAACCAATATTATGCAGGATGCCATGTAACCCAGGGCTTGTAGGACTTTCCTTGCTGTAAGCTGGTTCTGTGCTGTCAATGCCCTGAAATAGAGTGGTAGTTGCTTTTGCTTTTCTGCTGTGAGAAAGGCCATCTGCTTTGAAGTGTCCAGTTCTGCACCCAAGAATGTTATCCTCTGGGATGGTGACAGTCTTGACTTTTTCATGTTGACTGTGTATCCCAGGGCTTGCAGCAGTTGTATAACCTTTTCCAAATCTTGTGTTAATTTGGTCTTGTTGTCCACTTGTATCAGGCAGTCGTCCAGGTATGGGTAAATCTGAATTCCCTGAAGCCTGCAATGAGCAATTACTGATGCCAGGCATTTCGTGAATACTCTAGGCGCAGTAGATAAGCCAAAGGGCAATGCTGAGAATTGATAATGCTCTGATCCTGCAAGAAATCTGAGGTATCTTCTGCAATCTGGTCGTATGGGGACGTGCAGGTATGCCTCCTTGAGATCTAGAGTCACGAGCCAAGACTCCTTGCCCAGCATGGGAAGAAGTTGCTGTAGGGTCAGCATTTTGAATTTTGGAACAATGAGAAAAGTGTTCAGAGCGGACAGGTCGAGAATAGGCCTCCATTGATTTTCTTTTCTTGGTACCAGGAAAAGTCTGGAGTAAAATCCTTGCCCTTGTTCCATTGGTGGTACCTTTTCTATAGCTCTCATTCTTAGTAAGTGGTTGACTTGTTCTAGAGCGTTTGTTTTTTGGTTTGGTGGTAGGTTTGGCATTCCTCTCTTTTTTGGTAGAGTGTGGAAGTGAAACCTGTAGCCTTTGTCTATTGTCTGTAAAATCCATTTGTCTCCTGTTATGTAATGCCAGTTTACGGAAAATAAGGCTAGCTTTCCGCCTAAGGGTGCTTCCAATTGCTCCCTGGTAGGCGGTATCAGAGCCAAGTCATTGTGTCTGTCCTGTTGAAGTGGAAGCAGTTGGATCTGTGGCAGTACTTCTCTGGTTGTTAGGCTGCCACTGGCGTCCCCTGTAGGCCCCTCTGGATTGACCTCTGCCTCTTGGGCGTCTATTTCGGCCTCTCTGTGCTCTGGAGGTGTCTGGAAAGGACCAAGTCTTCGTAGGCCAATTTCTGCTAAACCTCGGAGGTTGGACCTGTAAGAAATCCTTGACTGTCTGAACAGATTTTGCTTTTTCTTCCACCTTCTTTAGCACTTGCTGTGCAGGGGAACCAAATAAACTTTGTTTCTCCATGGGAGCATCTAGGAGCCTTGACTTGACATGGTCTGGTAAGGTTTGCTCTTTCAACCATGCATGCCTTCTGATCACGGTTCCAGTCATGGCTGACCTAAAGGAAGCCTCCAGTGCACCATAGCCGCATTTTAAAGAATGATTACTGACCTGCTGAGTGTTATGTACCAAATCCTGAAGGGACTTACGGTCTATAGGTTCAGGAGAGGACAGTTTTTTATTTAGCTGGTCTAACAAGAATTCCTGATACTGGATCATGTGGAATTGGCAGTTTAAGGCCCTAGCCAAAGAGTAGCAGAAGTGTAAACTTTTTACCCCATCTCTAATGCTCTAGATTCTCTTCAGAGGGAGGGGTTTGTTGGTAGAGGCAGCTGTTACAGCTTTGGGGCCCTGAGAAATGGTTTCAGGATCTGCAATAGGAGCCTTATACAAGTGAAAGTGTGTGTCCGGGACCCTGTAATATCTGTCGGGTTTGGCAGGGGCCGGGGGAAGAGAGTCAGGAGCAGTACAGGCATCATTAAATGCATCATCCACAACTGTTAGTACTGGAGGAATGGCTAAAGGCCTATGCTGTGGTAAATGTAAAAAGGTCCTAAGCCTTTTCCTTGAATCTGAATAATCCTGGCCCTGCCATTGAAAATGCTCTCTCATAGCATGCAAGGTTTCCCCAAAAGAAAATTCCTCAGTAGGAGAGGCAGAAGGAATGGAGTCTTCTGCATCAGAATCCTCATATGGAGAATAGGGGCCTTCTGGAGGATTTGAATTTTCTGACTCATCCGAGAAGTCAGTGGATACTGGATCGGGGGGCTCTGCTCTAGACCTTTTCTCTGGAGGGGGTTGAGAGGCCCTGTCTCGGTGAGGTTGGGATCCCCTGATCAAGGAAATGAGATCCTCAGCCAGGCTAAGCATTTGGGAACTAGAAGTAGGCCTATGTGGGGCTTTAGCAGGCAAGGCCTTAGAAGATTTAGCTGCTTTAGCCCTGGAAAAAGCCTTGATGGACATAGATGCAGGGGGCCTAGCAGCTCCACGTGCAGGAGTAGATATGTCTAAAGGAATAGTATCAGATAAATCCTGGGTGCCTGCTACAGCAGGGGAAATTTCAGTAGCAGATTCAACCATGCTGTGTGAGGCCTCGGCTGTCGGAGGTATGCTTTCGGCCGAAGGAAGAACCGAGGACTCTGTTTCAGCCAAAACCGAGACACTCACGGTAGGCTTAACCGTGGTTTCGGCCGAAACCGCGGACCGCAAGTGTTGGTCCTTTTCCTTACGTTTTTTAGCTAGTTGCGAAGTCGGAGTCTCCGACGGCATTTTGTAAGCAAAAGCGGGACCAAAAAACTCCTCCGCAAACTCCGACCGACGTCTAAGTGTCCGTCGGTTGAAGGAAGCACAGGCTAGACAAGCTGATACGTCGTGGTCTGGGCCTAAGCAAGGAAGGCAGTAAGAGTGGAAATCCTTATGAGGTATTTGTTTCCCACAAGTTAAACAATTATTTACTTTTTCTGACATCGGCTGAGGCAAGAAAGAGTCCCCAACGGGTACTTAGCTTTTTAGAAGTCTTCGGTAGTAGAAATCTCTGGATCTGACCGACCGGCACTTGCTAACAGCTTCTGCTTCGGGCACCGCGCGGCAAGAAAGACTGAGGAAAATGGCGTCGGCTGATGCCTTTATACCCAATTCACAGCAGCTATGACGTCGAGTGAAGTGCGACATCAGCCGAGGCCAGACCCAGACTTTGGAATCCGGCCGACCGAAGGGCTGCCTGAGGCAGGACAACCCACATGTTAGGACTGCAGATGCATCCTTGAAGGACATCAATGTGATGAAACAATATTATGCAAATTCAAATATACCAAATAACTGATAAAAGCTGTTAAAGTAAGGAAAAAGTGGTGCACCAAGATTATAGAGTGTCAGGATATCCTATGGAGACTAGTAATAAACCAGTTACAGGTAAAGGAGAATATGCCATATAAAAATAAGGTTGAAAGCTGTGTTTATTTTGTGGGGAGGAACAAGACAACATAGCATTTTTTTAATTTTTTTTTTTAAATGTAAGAGTGGTTAAACTCTGGGAAAAGTGTGAAGAAACACTTTTTGAGAATATTGCTGGCATAAACAATATAGATATAAATATGAACATGTATGGGTGTTATAAAAACAACAAAGAGTATGTGAAAAGGGTAGATAAGAATTTATTTTATGTAATATGAGTTACTGGGAACAAAAGACAATGAAATTTTAACTGGAAACTGATTTTGGCTGCTATATTGCAAAAAAAATAGATTATGGTTTTGAAAGAAGGAACGGCTAAGAGTTGGGGGTCAATTGTGGAAGATCAATAATAATGATGGTATACAGGGTATACAGGAATGTGTACCTGTACATATGTATATTTTGTAAATATGCAAACAATGTTTTGTTTATATTGTGCTGTGGGATCTTTTTTTAAGCTACCACCAAATCAAGCAGCTGGGACCTTGGTTTAACATCTCATTTGATGGCCAGCACTCAGGAGGAGGGCTGCAGCCCATTACTTGGTTTAACATCTCATCTGATGGCCAGCACTCAGGAGGAGGGCTGCAGCCCATTATACTGCACTGCAGTGTCAGCAATCCAAAAGTCAAGTGTGTTGCTGTTGTGCTACTGCCAACAATACAGTGGAAATAAAACAATATGGTTACGTGGTAATCCTTTTCTCCTTTGATCTCAAAGTTATATTGCGAACATTTAACTTGTGTGTTTACATCACAAAACAGTTGATTGTGATATTTGGCCAGATTTTTGCAGACTGTCCAAATTTTGGCCTCATTTTTGGTCCGTTTTTCATAACATTAATGATTTACCACTAATTTGCCAGAAAACCACAAAGACTGAAGTTAGAAAATGCTGAAAGATTTTAGTTTCAGACTTCATATCCCGCAGAAAAGTCATGCTAGTACAAAACATGTTATTCTATTAAATTTTTAAGTTTGTAAGAGGAATATTTAAAAATTGTCCCTATTTTTCAGCCTTTGTCCCACTTTTATTTATGGCTTTGTCCAAATTTCTTGCACTAGGAAGTTGAGAGGTATGATCTGGACTTACAATGGTAAGTTAGTGATCATTAAATGTAAGCATATGCAGTATGCCATGAGGATACCTTATTAGTTTTGTATAAAAACAGGACTATAAAATGACTTTATCAGCAATCAATGCTGAAACAAGTGCAGCATGCACTGGGATCACACAGAATATAAAAATACAGAATATGTTCATAATGTTGCTCCTTTATAAAAATGGACTCTTACTGCATATGCTTACATTCACAGTAAAATCCATTCACAAAGGCAATGTGGTTTGAAAGAAATAGTGTTATCAGTTATTCTGATTACTTTGGTTGTAGTATAATTTGTCTATAAACAGTGATCACCATCATCATTCTTGTAATTTTAATTTAAAACACGGCAGCAAGACCCATTAACAGCTGGCACCTTTCTGGGCATAAAAGATGAGTTAGTATCGAGTAAGCTCTCTTGCTACTTCACAGGAAAAACACAGAAGCAGATTTACACACAAGGGCTTGCAACTTTGAAAAGCTCCTATCAGATGCAACAGCCATCAAAAAAAGTTTCCCAGGTCAGGTATGTTAACTACACAGGATACAAAGTATCCAAAAAAAAAAACGGTGGCACTGCGTTTTAAAGCTGATGGAATCCTACACCCTGATTCTTTAACTATGATTTTTCTTTGGAAATCTGTGAAGAGAAACTGACAAGGTTCATTATCAGGCATCTTAATGCCAAACAACAGACTAATAGCTGCTAGTGATCGGTTAAGTTTACGTTCCATGGTATATTTACATCAGCTTTCTACTGGCCAGCTTCTAGGGACTGCAGAAGGTGTTTGCTACCAACAAAGCATCCAAGAACACCAACTTGTCCAAAAAATTAAGGGGTGACTCTTCAATAAGCCTTTTACTTCCATGAAAATTTATTCAGACTTTAGGAAGAGATAAATGGAAACCAGTTGCATTCCATCAATATAAAACAGCTAAGTAGTTCAAAAAATAGCTCTACACAATTTGCAAACTAGTTTAGAAAGCTTTGGAGAAGTGCTGGGAACAGTACAAGCAGACAGACACTGGTACTGCCGACTTTTCACTACAAACATTGTGGGTAGCACTGCCACCAAGGCATGGAAGCACTCTTACATTTTTTTAACCAAGACCATTCAACTAAAAAGTCAAATGAAGGTTTTCTTTTAACAATCTCTTTACATATTTCACTTTTCCTGCTAACCCACCCCCCGCGCAGTACTCCATGAAAGCCTCATTCTAAGTTTCCATTTTTAAGCGATTAACTTCTAATTACCTTAAACAACAAACTGCAACAGCTCTGGTAAAACAGTAATTATCAGTCGGTTTTCTTGGATTCCATCAAGCAAACAAAGCATTTAACACTTTTTATTGTACTATGATGCCCAGATAGCCACCACTTCAGCATTCAAGGTGCTTTATAACAAAGACCTGGGAGTGTGTACAAGTTAAATAGCTAGATTGTCAATTCACCAAGGGCAGACACATTGACGACCAGTCAAGTGGAACCAGAAGACTAAACAAATAACTAGTTAAGGATTTATAAAGCTTATCCAAAAGACTGGTGACCTCCGAGTTACAGAGTGCAGGAGAGCTGAAGGATTGGGGGGAGGGGAAGCAAAACCCATCTCATTAAAACATCAGCAAGTAGCAGGATAAGTCTTCAGGTTGTGACCACATGGGATACAATGTACCAAGTAGTGAAAAGGTAACTCATAGTATGTAAATTACTTTGGGTTACAAAGTAAGCAAGCATACAACACTCAACTACTTACCTGTTATTCTACACCGATTCATCACAGAGGGCACTCAATGTCCACACTACCACATCCTAAATCATTCTGCAAATAAAATTAGCTAAGTTTTGAAGAACTGAGATGTTCTCTTGTACAGTGCAAGACAAATGATACAACTTCAGACAGAAAAAATGAAATACTTAATCACCAAAGAAAGTTATTTGATGCAAACAACAAATTTAAGTCTCCGAGTAACAAGGATCATGTGCCAACAATTTAAAATCGGCAAGAGCTACTATAAAATTCACAAGAGAATGCCTTGATTTATATGGCTGCACATACACAGAAACAGTAAGCACAAATACAATACCTGCAAGCTTCATCTGCCAGACTGAGATCACGATCAGGCAAAGAATCCTCCCAGTCCAAAACGGAATCTCGCAACTTTCCTCTGGGAGAAAAAACAAACAGTAAACCACTGACAAAAGAATTTATTTTAAAAGAGTATTCTGTTTTAGACTTTCTTGCATTTAACTCTACTTTTTTATCACTTGAATTTAGTGGTATGAGGAGCCTACAGCTACCTGCAGCTAATCAGGAAAGGTATGACCAGTGAGTGAAATTTACAAGACACAATGTAATTCATTTTTAAAGGGATATGGCAAGCAGTTCAGTAAAATACATGAAGCTTGTATAACTATTCACTTCCCACAGTTTCAAAGTAATGGCCCCATCAACAGCCTTAGAACTTTGATGCATTAAGTGCAACACCCAACATTTTTAGGGGTGCCATTTTTAGGGGTGCCACTGCACCTTTTCTTAAGGCTAAACATTAACGTTTACAGAAAGCATGCAAGTTTTTTTTACATTTGTATGGAGAAAGTACAGTTGTGTACACTTACCATAAATGCAGATGTTCGAGTTTATTCACTGTTGCAGTCATTACATTTGGGTAGATTCCCAAAGCTAAAGAAGGGAGGAGGAAGTTAGAGAGCATTAGGACCAGCTATAAGGCCCTGCAAGACTGCAATGGCAAAACCAGCTCTGGATTTCGAAAATGTGGTAATGCTTGGTGAAGGTGTGTACAGAGCTCCAGGTAGCAGCTTCTAGTGTGTCTCTGGTAGGGACTTCTCTGAGAAAGGCTGTAGAGGTAGATTCAGCCCTGGTGGAATGTGATCTTATCCCCTGTGGGGTAGGTTTTCCATGGTGCTTATAGCAGAAATGAATGCAATGGGCTATCCACTTAGAAATGGTTTGCTTTGAAATGGCCTTCCCCTCTGCCCCTGTAGCAAAGACAACTAACAGCTGTTCAGATTTTCTGAGAGGCTTAGTCCTGTCCAAACAAAATCTAAGTTGTCTGTGCACATCCAAAGAGTGCAGTATTCGTTCCCCTTTGTTTTGTGGATTTGGGAAAAGGGCAGACAAATGAATGGACTGATTAAGGGCCACACTAGACACCACCTTGGGCATAAAGGAAGGATTGGTCCTGAGGGACACCCTGTCTGCATGGAAGATGATGCCATGAGGGCCTGTAATTCAGACACTCTTCTTGCTGAAGTGATGGCTAAAAGGAAGGCTGTTTTCCAAGAAAGGAACTTCAATTCTGCAGTTGCAGCCGGCTCAAAAAGAGGCAGAGTGGGCTTTTCCAATACAAAGTTGAGGTCCCAGGCTGGGGTAGGGGCTCTCCTGGGTGGTCTTAAATTTTTGGCCCCTCTGAGGAATTGCTTTAGCAGGGGGTGAGAGAAGAGGGGTGGGCTCAGTATTATAATGTGCTGAAATGGCAGAGGCATGAATTTTAATTGACGAGAAGGATAGGCCCTTGTGGATTATTTCTGTTAAATACTGAAGAATATGCGGTAAGCTGGGCACCGTTGTGCCCATCCCCTGAGTCTGGCTCCAGGAACCGTATCTTTTCCACTTCTCAGCATAGGAGTTTCTAGTACAAGGCCTCCTTGCCTCCAGAATTACATCTAGCACCTGCTTACTGAGGGATGTTATTGGAGAGATCAAGGAATTAGCCAGGCTGCAAGGTTCAGGGTTTAAAACTGAGGGTGCAGTATCTGGCCCTCCTGCTGGGACAGCAGGGAAGGAGTTTGAGGCAGGTGCCATGGTTCCTGCAGTGACATACTGCACCGAGGGGGTACCAGTGCTGGCGTGGCTAGTCTGATGCAATCAGTATTGTTCTTGGTTTGTCCCATTTGATCTTTAGCAGAACTTTCGAGAGGAGACGTAGAGGGGGAAGGAATAAACTGAGAGGCTTTCCCAGGTGAAGGACAGGTCATCCACTTTCCAAGCTTGACTGTGGGGAGTCCTTGTGCAGAATTTGTCTAATCGATAGTCCTGAGGGGAGGCAAACAGGTCTATCTCTGGATTCCCCCATTTGTTTCTCAAAAGGTTGAATATATTTGGTTCCAGTTTCCACTCGTGTGGGCCCATGAGATTTCTACTTAGGTCGTCTGCCAGTGATTTTAGCTTGCCTGGCAGAAATTGAGCTTGTAAATGCACTTGGTAGCTCCAAGGATGTGTTCCACAGAGCCATGGCTAGTCTGCAGAGAGAGTAGGAATGGGTTCCCCCCCTGCTTGTTTATGTACCACATAACAGTGGTGTTGTCTGTCTTTATCAATAATTGTCCTGGAAGGATGTGGTCCTTGAAGGCTGTCAGGGAATTCTGTACAGCTAACATTTTTTTTTGATTGATGTGCAGGTGCATTTGACTCTGGTTCCATTTGACCTGAATGCACTGCCCTGCCACGTGAGCCCCCCATGCATAGTCTGATGCATCTGTTAGGGTTTGGGAGGCAGGGGGTAGAGTGAATGATAGCATTCCTCTGCCCACCAAAGGAACTCTGTCTTTATACAAGGAATGATGGGAATCATTGATTCCAGGTCCCGAGAATGTTGACACCATAGGCTTTTTATATACCATGGAATTAGTAGAATGCAAGAGGCCATGAACCCCAGGGCTTGCAGGATTTTCCTTGCAGATACCTGGGTCTTTGTGGTCAGTAGTTTGAAGTAGGCTGTCAGATAAACTTGTTTCTCTGGCATGAGGTAAGCCATCTGGGAAGTTGTGTTCAAGCTTGCTCCCAGGAATACAATCTGTTGGCAGGGTACTAGAGATTTATTTTCGTTTATGGTGTACCCAGCGAGGTTAGCAGTTTCTTTACAAATGCCAGATGTTTTAGTAGCATGTCCTGGCTTTTTGCCTGAATTAGGCAATCATCCAGGTATTGGTAATATCTGAATATTTCTTTGCCTGCAAAATGCAATGACTGGAGCTAGACACTTTGTGAATACCCTGGGTGCAGTAGATAAGCCAAAGGGAAGTGCAGAGAACTGACCGTGCATGCAGTCTGCTCTGAAGTATAGGTATTTCCTGTAAGATTCCCTTATTGGAATGTGCAGGTAAGCTTCCTTTAAGTCTAAGTTTGCCAACCAGGCATCTTTGCCTAGCATAGGAAGCAGCTGCTGAAGAGTTAGCATTGTGAATTTTGGGATCACCAAAAAGGTGTTTAGAATAGAGAGGTCCAGGATAGGATGCCAGGAGCTGTCTTTTCTGGGTACCAGGAAAAGTCTTGAGTAAAAACCTTGCCCCCTTTCTTCTGCTGGGACAGGATAAATAGCACTGATACTTAGAAGAGAGAGAACCTGTTGTTGGGCCTCCGCCTACTGGTTTGGGGGTAGGTCTGGCCAACTGTTGGGGTTGGTAAGGTGTGGAAGTGGAATCTGTATCCTTGGGAAACTATATTTAAAACTCATGTGTCCTGGGTAATGACTTCCCAATTTTTGCATGCAGGGTGATCTTTCTCCCTAAGGGAGCAGGCAGTTGAGCAGAGCTTGGAAGGTTTAAGGTTAAGTCATTGTGACTTTTTTCCACAGGGGGTGTCTTACTACTTCCAGCTTTGGAAGTGGGAGCCCCCACTGCTTAGGTCTGTGAGTACATTGAGACTGTAGCCTAGGCAATCTGCTGTTCCTGGGTTTGGACAGAGAAGGCCTGGAAGAGACAGGAAAGGACCAATTCTTAGAAGGCCAATGCCTGCTAAATCTGGGAGACTGTACTTGCAGGAAATCTTTAACAGTTTGCATACATTTAGCTTTTTCCTCCATCTTTTTAAGAACAACTTCTACCCTGTTGCCAAACCAGCAGTCTTTGTTTAAGGGAGCATCCAGTAATTTAGCTTTAACATGATCTGGCAAATTTTGCTCCTTAAGCCAAGCATGCCTTCTAAGAACAGACCCAGTGACAGCAGCCCTGCAAGATGCTTCTAGAGAGTCAAAACCACATTGCAAAGTATGTTTACCAACTTGTTCAGCAGAATGCATTAAATCCTCTAATTCTTTGTTTTCAACACAGTCAGGAATCAACATCATGTTCTGTTTAAGTAGTCCCATAATATGCTGCTGATACTTTAACATATGAAACTCGCAGTTTAAGGCCCTAATGGCCAAAGTAGCATAAGTGTATACCTTCTTACCCCATCTGTCCAAGGCCCTGGAATCTCTATCAAAAGGGGATAGGGTTTTTGGCAGTAGTAGCCTTAATGCCTTTAGGTCCTTGTGAAATGGCCTCTGGGTCTGCAGTAGAATTCTTGAAGAGGAACTTGTGAGTGTCAGGTACTCTAATGCCTGTCTGGTTTCCTGGAGCTGGAGGTAAAGTGTCTGGGCTAAGCTAGATTCCAAGAAAGCATCATCTACAATGACCAGGACAGGAGGGATAGCTAAGGGCCTGTGTTGAGGAAGGAGTAAGAATTCCCTAAGCCTCTTTTTGGAGTCAGAGTAATCCTGGCTTTCCCAGTGGAAGTGCTCCCTAAGAGTATGCAAGGTTTCACCAAAAGAAAAATATTCTGGAGGGGAAGCAGAGGGAATGGAGTCCTCTGCATCGGAATCCTCATAGGCAGACAAGGGCAAATTCTGGTAATCAGAAGAAACAAATTTCAGAATCCTGATCAGAAGAATCAGAAGGAAAATCAGTTCTGGGTCTCTTAGAGAAGGCTGGCTTCCCCTAATTAAAGTAATAAAGTCTTCAGCCATTCTAATCATTTGTTTTTTAGGCATATGGGCCTGACCATGTGGTTTGGACGTCGGTTTTCTAGATGTTGGTCGAGTTTTACGCCTTGAAGAAGAAGATGGCATCAGTTTGAAATGCAAGTCAGTAGGCCTGAACACACCCTCAGAAGCTGGTGCCTGCACAACGGCTCCAGACTCATCCAAGGTAGAGAAATCCGCAGGTTCCATGGTCGAAGAAGCATCTCATGGCATACTGGACTCCAAATGGGTCTCAGCAGAGGCCTGCAAATCTGAAGTAGCGGGTATCAGGGGCTGCGAAAGTGCCACACTGATTAACAGCGAACTGGCGACTAGCTTAACGGAAGTGTCATCGGCAGCTTTGGACCTATGTGGTCTGTCTCTGTCTTTATCTTTAAGCCATTTCTGGATAGTTAAACAGAGTATCAAAATAATTTGATGCAAAAATAAACAGACGACGAATAGCTCGTGGGTTGAATAAGGCACAAAATCAACAGTGAGAGACGTTGTGGTCTAGGCCTAAGCAAGGAATGCAGTACAAATGAAAATCTTTATGAGGTATTTGCTTTCTACAGGTAATACAATTGCTAACTTTTACTGACATCGGTTTAGAGTAAGAAAAAGGATCCCCAACGGGGTACTTAGCTTTTTTGAAGACTTCGGTTCTGAAACTGAAAAAATGAAAATTTCAGGAGTTGGCTGAATAGCACTTGCGAACTGCTTCTGCTTCAGGCACCACACGGCAAGAAAGACTGATGTATTGGTGTCGGCTGCATGTTTTATACCCCTGACAACCTGACGTCATGGAAAAATAGACCGCATCCGACGCAGGGATCCAAGACTTTGATATTTAGGCCGACTGGTAACCTCAAATTTAGAATAGGTAATGCCTGTGGGAGCAACCTTCAGAGCTGAAGTAACTAATTCTGTTTGAAGGGATAAACGGTCTGTTTGGAAACTGTACAGTTATATGTTTTTGTTGAGTTAAAAGGGGACGAGAACCTGAAAATGTATAAGATTTGAGTGTTTTGCAGAAGTGGAGAGACTGGAAAATTTTGAAATTAGTTGTAACAGAGATGCGAAGAAGCAAATTCTTACAAATTAAACTGGCAAACAGTGTGTAAATACAAGATGAAATTTATAAACACACATCCAAAACAATTATCATTTAGAGTTTATGGAAGTAAGACCTTTTTCACAGTGGGTGTTGATATTAACATGAGATGTTAACGGCCTTAAAGGAAATACCAAATAGCAAAGATTACTGAATTATATTAAGTGCAGGATGCAAATATCAATGCTACAGAAAAAAACATTTGGATAGAAATGACCAAGTAAATTGGACAAAGGATTTCAAGGTGGACATTCAGGAGAATGTCATGCCAAAGGAAGAGGACAGTAATATACTGACAGAGAGGAGCTCCAACAGGCATAGAAGAGGATAAAAATACAATAAATGACAGATTTGTGCTAGTAATGGGTTACTGGCATGACAGCAGAGTTAATGCTGGCATGTACATATATTCCACCTAAAACTAATATAGTGACGATTAGGATACTGTTGGAAGAAAAGCATTAAGCGGGGATTGTCATTTATGGGTGGGGACTGGAACCTCATTTGCAAAAGTAAATATGTATCAGGGGAACCTAGAAGGAAAAACCTAACAAAAAGGTATATTTCTGAAGAACAAGTATTCGGTATGGAAGATGTGAATTCAGTATCAGGAACTCAAAGAGATTTTATATATTACTCAAGATGCAATTGAGCTAGACCAGAAAAATCATTTTCCAGGAGAATGAAAGTTTTGCGACATCCAGTAACTATCAGATTACACACCAATAAAGACTACAATAAAGATGCAGAATTGCAATGTAAACAAGTAACTGGCACATCGGTAAGTACATGTTAAACCAGGAATTTAAGGAATGAGTAGTGGATAAGATTCAAGAGTTAGGGTGGGAGCTAGAAATTATTTTACAACGGGAAGCTAGTTCATGTCATACAATTAAATGGAGTGTAAAAATATGATAGTAAGAGAGATACAGGAAGTAAATATAAATTATCTAGAGAGATTGACAAAGTATTGCAGAATAAGGGAAATCACTCAGAACATGAAGAGCAACTAAAGAGCGAAGGTGAAAAGGATGCATCTGGGTAACATGCAGGAGTTTGCAAGGGTCGCTGTTAAGCAAACTATTTCTTGATAACTCTAGAGTTCAATATCGTTTAGCACAATGACTTAGACAACAAAACGTAGAAAAAACAAGAGTTTTAGCCAAACATAGGGAGTATACAACAAGAAAAATAACCGATCCTATACAGGGAAGTTTTATGAAAATTTGCATAAAGCAGAGAAATGGGAAAACAAAGAAAAGGCACATGTAAATATTTATGAAAGACTTAACCATGCAAAGGTTACAAGGTGATCAGATTCAGCAATACCCTCCCAAGAACAGACTGCATTCCTGTGGAAATCTGGAAGTCAGTGGGGGAAGAAGGTGAGAAAAAGATTTAGGTTTCAACAGTATTTTAAAAATGGGTAGACAGGAGTATCACAACCTTGTAGGAGAGACTGTGGAAGCTGTTATTACCCCAAGAAAGCTGAGACCCCTCAATTCTAACTTCATATACATATTTCAATTTACATGACTAAGGGTTTACATCTGTACTAGCTATGAGAATTGAAGAGATGTTGTCAAAGTTCCTGCATATGGATCATCGTAGTGGAGACTAACATTTGATAACATTAACAGAACAGTGATGATCCATACGGAAGCAGAGTGCAAGAAAATGCTGTTATTGTTTTGGGGTTTTGATGCACAGAAAAAAATTCAACAGCATAGGGGGATTTTATCAGTAGGGCAATAGTAGAATTTGCATTCCATAACAGAATACAGTTAACAAGAACAACATGCAAAAGATCAAAAGCAAGAATTAATGGGAAAGGTTCCCCTCTGATGAGCTGGGTTTGAAGAGGCAAGGATGCCTTTTCCCCTTTACGTGCTTTATATTTAGTGCAATTAGCAAAGAAAATAAAGGATTCATACATTCAAACATATTACTAGCATGATAATCATGAAAATGATGTGGAAAGTACAGTTGTGTAAAATCTTATCATAAAATGGTAAATGTCCTTCATAAAATGGTAAATGTCCTTCATAAAATGGTAAATGTCCTTCTCTTCACTGTTGAAGTATTCCTTACAATGGGGATCTCCTGCCAAGGGCGGCCCAACATCTGGCCAGTATACCAAAGCCTTTAGGTTACTAAGAGTACGCCAGACGTCACACGTATGCTCTCCGCATACAGCACAGAATGTACCTTACTTGACACCTGCAACAGTTGGAAAGACCACAGAAGTACCTCACCAAGAGGAACCTAGACGGGAAAACCTAATGAGGTTCCAGTCCCCACCCATAAATGACAATCCTTGCTGAACGCCAGTCTAAGGATTAGGTTCATAGGTAGGTACGAGGCTATCTGCCCAAGGGCATTTATAAGCCTAGCCAGGATGTGTTGGCTTTCGCCTCCCTTTTAGATTAGTTTCCTGGACCTCTGTCCAGCAGGGCCATTGAAGTGATCCCAGGGGTAAATTTACGATTTCCCATCCACTCGTCAAGATTTCTCTTGAAGAGAGTCAGTGAGGGGCTTTGCCTAACATAAATTGGGATTCTATTCCAGAGCGAGGGAAGTCTCTGGGACATGAATCTATCCCTCAAGCATGTTCTGTTTATTGTTGTGCTGAGGTTTAAATCGCTGGAGCATGTGGCTCTAAGAGATTTGTTTTTCTTGAGGTAGAGCATGTCCATTAATTCTGGGTTGGACATGGCCTTGTACGTCAGGCATAGATCACCTCTGAGCAGGCGGTAAGCAACCGAGTACAGCTTGAGTTTCTTTAGTCGAGCTGCATAGGGAATCTGTTTGAGGCCCATGATCCTCTTGGTGAGGTACTGCTGTGGTCTTTCCAGCTGTTGCAGGTGTTGAGTAAGGTACATTCCAAATGGGGCATTGTATTCTATTATGGGCCTGATGAGTGATGAGTAGAGGGGCACAATGACGTCTCGATCTAGATGTGAATCCTTTTGGGATTAGATGGGCTACATAGAAGGATTTTCTAACCACTTTGGCAATATGACTATCAAAGGAGAGGTTGCTCTGTACCTGGGTCCCCATATCCTTAATTACATCTTCTGTACTTAGTGGATTACCATCTATGTCATAGTTCGTGGGCACTTTGTTTTTCCCAAAGGGGATGACTATGCACTTTTTGGCATTTAGCTTGAGGCCATGGTTCTGACACCAGGTATTCGTCTCCGTGAGACCCTTCTGGAGGATGCCTGTGTCAGCAGGAGAGTCAATTATGGCTCCCAGTTTGCAATCATCTGCGAACTTGGTCAGCCATAGTCCTGCTGTGCTTGCCTGTACCTCAGAGAAGTATATACCGAATAAGGGGGGGGTCCCAGGACTGAGCCCTGCAGGACGCCACTTGTAACTGGTTTAGAGTCGGATATGGCACCCGCAACTCTGACCATGTGAGTTCCATCCATGAGCCAGTTGGCAAACCATCTTGTGACATAGGGGTTAATGTTCAAGCTGGTAAGCTTATCTAACATGCCAGAGTGGGGAATGGTGTTGAAGGCCTTAGCGAGGTCCAGGTAGGCTGTGTGGACTACCTTTCCCTCATCTATGGCCTTGGTAACTGTTTCAAAGAAGTCAAATAGGTTTAGGAGGCAGGATCTGCCTTTAACAAAGCCGAATTGGGTAGGGTCCAGTGTCTGGAGGTTCCCAATGTCTCTGTTAATGAGTTCCATGATGATGTGCTCCATAGCTGTGCAGGTTAGAGAGGTACCAGGCACATCCAGAAGGAAAAGAACTGGGAGGGGAAGAGGGAGGGAGACTACCTCTCAACTGTCCCTAATTTTGACTCAAATTCTAATTCTGTCCCTCCTTATCCCTCCTAAAACTGGTGACTTTTGTAGAAAAGGTGGTGAATTTCACTTAATAAATAATGGCAACAATTAGAGTTATGGTGTTCTTTTACTTTAGAAACTGTAAATTAATTCACATTTTCTTATTCTAGCAATGTCTGAAGTTAATAATACTCATAAAAGTTTCCCTGATTGCTCCTGACTATTTGTGCATTTGTCCCAGATTTTGTTTAGATTTGTCCCTGATTGGTAGTGAAGACATCTACCATTATAAGACTCTACACAACTGTACTATGTCCTTCCATTTCACTGTTGTAGTATTCCTTACAATAGGGAGAGTGAAGAGATTCTACACAACTGTACTATGTCCTTCCATTTCACTGTTGCAGTATTCCTTACAATAGGGAAAGTGAAGAGATTCTACTCAACTGTACTACGTACTTCCATTTCCCCGTTGTAGTATTCCTTACAATAGGTAGAATGAAGAGATTCTTCACAACTGTACTATGTCCTACCATTTCACTGTTACAGTATTCCTTATAATAGGGAGAGTGAAGTTATTCTACACAACTGTACTATGTCCTTCCATTTCACTGTTGTAGTATTCCTTACAATAGGTAGAATGAAGAGATTCTACACAACTGTATTGTGTCCTTCCATTTCACTGTTGTGGTATTCCTTATAATAGGGAGAGTGAAGAGTTTCTACACAACTGTACTATGTCCTTCCATTTCACTGTTGCAGTATTCCTTACAATAGGGAGAGTGAAGAGATTCTACACAACTGTACTATGTCCTTCCATTTCACTGTTACAGTATTCCTTACAATAGGGAGAGTGAAGAGATCACAGCCCAGCAATTCAGGACCCGCAACTAGCAGCAAACTGTTCCAAACCTGATAAAGTTACTAGCGGTAGCCAAAGAGTCTTCAGACAAACGATCTTTATTAAAACACACCAAATAGTCCAAGCACTTTCACCCGTGTACTGTAGGGCGTTCTCAAGGAAAATCTCTGAGCACCATTGTGCACCTCTTTAAATAGTTAATACAAGTCACATGATAAAATTAATTGATTAATAAATAACCATTGTACTTTAAAGAAACTTCTGCCTTTAAAAAAGTGTTACATTTGATTTCAAATTCTCTGTTACGTCCAAGTTCACTGTCACATTGCTTAGATATCTAGTTAAATGCGCTCAAACGTGTATAAGCTGATTAAAAACTTAAATAATATATCTTTAAATACTTATTTCATAGTTTAAATACGTTGAATACATAAAAAACTTCAAATTTCTTCTTTAGTATAAAAGGTTCATGTTGATAAAATATGGTTAGTAAATATGAAATATATATTATAAATTATGTCTGTAATAAACTCTACGTTTATCTAAATGTTCCAATGCTCATTTTAAACAGAGTTTAATAAACTGGTCTTTCTCATTGCTATGAACTTGAATGAACAAAAATCACGTCTAAAACCTTTACTAGCAGTATTCACTATAATAATTCTTAAGTAATGTAAAATATGTAAAGAATATAAAATATAATTAGGTTTAAAATATTAAACCTTTTGTTCAAAAGGGGGCAAATGTGTATGTAAATATGAGTTAAAAAACTGTTATAATATGTCTTTAAAAGGAATAATGACTAAAACTATTATAACCTTGCTTTTATCATTTTTAACACACTCATGATGTTAATGGAATCATTCAAGCCGGGAGTCTTCATAGAGTTTAATTTCAATTGCCAATATAACTCATGATACTCTAAATTGTCTCCCAGTTACCACCTCTAATGCCTTGTGTAACTTGCTCTAATACAAAAAACTTCACATTCATTTTTTCTCACACCACGGAATGTTTATAAAAGGCATTACTCTCTTTCTGCTTCATCACATCATTAAAATGTTCATAAACTCTTCTCCTTATGTGTCGTTCAGTTTTTCCTATATAGAAACTGTCACAGGTTAAACATATCCCCACATAAACTACCCCTTTCGTGGCACAATTATAATATTTCCTGGCAGTAAAATTGAATTTCCTTGAGGGAATCCTAATCTGTTCCTGGTTAATCATGGCATGACATTGCTTACAATTACCGCATGGGTAGGTGCCAACTCTCCTTCCTCTGAAGTAAAGAACTTCGATTTTGGAGCTTGGACTTGCTAAACCATTTCTTTTTAAAACAGGTACAGTGAATAAAGAACTTGATTCAAACACTGAACATTCACTTAGTGAATTTAAAGATAAACTGTACCTGTATAAAAATAACCAGTTAGAAACAGATTACTTAAGAGAATGCCTGCATGTACAACGTGTACCTAAAGGTTTAAGATTTTTTAAATTTCCTAATAACGTACAGTCGGGTTCTATGTTGTATGATGAACTATGTGAAATATTCAACAAAGCAGGCTTAGAAATGTTGAAGTGTATGATTACTGATTATGAGAAAAAAGTGGATACATTATTAAAAGAATTAAATGTATTGAATAGCCGGTTAATTACAGATGACAGACTTATAAGTGTTAAAAGGGAGTATGATAAAACATTTGAAGAAGTAGATCAGCACTGTTTTAGAGTATTGAACCATAAAATCAGGAAATTAGATAGTGACCTAATTGAATACCGAGAGGGTAGAGCTTTCTCATTGTTTAATAATAGGAACAAAAATCATACTAACACTGAAAATATATATTTTAATGAAAATGAAAGTAACACTCAAAGTAATCAAGTGAACACAGGTGCTCAAGGCCTAAGGCGAAGTGAGAGGATAGTGGAGAAAGATAGAAAACCATCCGCAAGGGATTTTCAGTACCCCCCCCGGGGGGGGGGGGCAGAGATATCAATACAACAAATGGAACTAACTGCAGAACTAAACCTTTCACCTATAGTACCTATAGATTTAGAGACATCATTGAATGAAACCAAGCAAATTGTTTTTAGAAGTAACAGTTTCACAATTTTCAATTTTACTGACATGCAAGTCACTTCAGAATTCTTTGAATTATTTTTAAAAGGTTTTCAGTTTGTCCCGCTTAAGCCTGTCTTTATACCAGATATTCTAATTGATTTAAAATTGTTTATGAGACAAATGAATTTAAATATATTTTTTAAAGGACAAAAAGGTACGACTACTGGACTCACAAGAAAATGTACCTTCAATCCACCTATGCACCCCACCTTGAAAGTTTTTGAGGAATTGGTAGAAAAGGATATTAGGGGAATGGGATGACAAACATAGCAACACCCCAATAATTTAAGTAACAAAGAGGTTGAGTTAATCAACCATTTAAGACAGGAGGGATGCAGAGTTATGAGACCTGACAAAGGAGGTGGGACAGTTCTAATGTACAAGGCAGATTATGAGGCTTATATACATAACATGTTACAGGACACTGATCAATATGAATTAGCATCTAAGAATGAAATAAATATTGCTTATGCTAAAATTAATTATCAACTATTTGATCATTTGTTACAGAACACGATTAATGAAAAATTATACAATTATTTACACGTAGATCAACCAAGAATTGCTCAAATCTTCGGTATTCCCCAAGACACACAAAGGCCTAGAACCACTTAAATTTAAACCAACAGTATCAGGATCTGGTAGTATTACTGAACCTTTGGCTAAATTCATTGACACCGTTTTAAAATCTTTTGTGGTTAGTGTGGACCATATTTGTAAGGATTCTTGGGACTTTTTGAGAAAATTAGATCAAAGTATGTTCTGTCCCCAACTTTTGATGGTTACAATGGATGTGATAGATCTTTTCCCTAGTATTCCACATGAAATAGGACTAGACTGGTTTAATCAAATGTTATCAACAGAAATAGCCCAAACTGCCACAACTATTAATTTACTAGTAGAATTTATGGAGATTGTCCTTGAGAATAATTTTATACATTTCAATGGAGAATTTTATCGCCAGAGAAAGGGTGTGGCAATGGGGGCATCCTGTGCCTCTTTATATGCAAATATAGTGCTGTATTTCTGAGAAAAGAAATACATTTTTTCGAGTAAATGGCACCAGGACATTTTATATTATAGAAGGTTTTTGGATGACATTTGTATTTTTTGGAAGGGTAGTGAAGAGAGTTTTTTCGAATTTTTTGCAATACATCAATAATACAACAGCATTTTTTAAATTCACATATAACATAGACAAGAACAAATTACATTATTTGGACGTAACTATTATTAAAGATTATGAAAATCAGTGTTTTCAATCCAAATTATATAGAAAAAGCTCATTCTCTAATTCCTACCTTCATTATAACAGTGGACATCCACACTTCCAAAAAAGGGGTATTATTAAAGGTCAATTAATTTGAGTTTCTCGAATGTGTAGTACCCCGGAAGATTTTAATGAAGAAGTGAGGATACTGAAAACCTTCTTTTTAGAAAAAGGCTACCCAGATAAATTATTTGAAGATTTGGTACAGGATATTAGTCAGAAAAGGGATATGTTGTATCCGCCTCTGTTACGAGTAGGTACCATCAATTATCGACAGACCAGCTGTGAAAACATAACAGAAGGCAAAAGTAGTTTTATTTACACTTTTAATAAGAATTCTGAAGAAATTGAAGACACTATTTTTAAATATTGGCCTATTCTTAGTTATCATGAAGATATAAAAACTTTCATTTCAGAAATACCACATTTTGTCAGGAAAAGAAATAAAAATTTGAAAGAGATTTTTGAAATGAAATAAAAACAAAAGGAGAGTTGGCACCTACCCATGCGGTAATTGTAAGCAATGTCTTGCCATGATTAACCAGGAACAGATTAGGATTCCCTCAAGGAAATTCAATTTTACTGCCAGGAAATACTATAATTGTGCCACGAAAGGGGTAGTTTATGTGGGGATATGTTTAACCTGTGACAGTTTCTATATAGGAAAAACTGAACGACACATAAGGAGAAGAGTTTATGAACATTTTAATGATGTGATGAAACGGAAAGAGAGTAATGCCTTTTACAAAAATTCCCTGGTGTGTGAAAAAATGAATGTGAAGTTTTTTGTATTAGAGCAAGTTACACACGACATTAGAGGTGGTAACTGGGAGACAATTTAGAGTATCGTGAGTTATATTGGCAACTGAAATTAAACTCTATGAAGACTCCCGGCTTGAATGATTCCATTAACATCATGAGTGTGTTAAAAATGAGAAAAGCAAGGTTATAATAGTTTTAGTCATTATTCCTTTTAAAGACATATTATAACAGTTTTTTAACTCATATTTACATACACATTTGCCCCCTTTTGAACAAAAGGTTCAATATTTTAAACCTAATTATATTTTATATTTTATATTCTTTACATATTTTACATTACTTAAGAATTATTATAGTGAATACTGCTAGTGAAGGTTTTAGACGTGATTTTTGTTCATTCAAGTTCATAGCAATGAGAAAGACCAGTTTATTAAACTCTGTATGTTTAAAATGAGCATTGGAACATTTAGATGAACGTAGAGTTTATTACAGACATAATTTATAATATAGATTTCATATTTACTAACCATATTTTTTCAACATGAATTTTTTATACTAAAAGAAGAAATTTGAAGTTTTTTATGTATTCAACGTATTTAAACTATGAAATAAGTATTTAAAGATATATTATTTAAGTTTTTAATCAGCTTATACATGTTTGAGCGCATTTAACTAGATATCTAAGGAATGAGACAGTGAACTTGGACGTAACAGAGAATTTGAAATCAAATGTAACACTTTGTTAAAGGCAGAAGTTTCTTTAAAGTACAATGGCTATTTATTAATCAATTAATTAATTTTATCATGTGACTTGTATTAACTATTTAAAGAGGTGCACAATGGTGCTCAGAGATTTTCCTTGAGAAAGCCCGGCAGTACACGGGTGAAAGCGCTTGGATTATTTGGTGTGTTTTAATAAAGATCGTTTGTCTAAAGACTCTTTGGCTACTGCTAGTAACTTTATCAGGTTTGGAACAGTTTGCTGCTAGTTGTGGGTCCTGAATTGCTGGGCTGTGTTCTTTTTTTGGTTCTTTGGCTTTGTTACTTGAGAGTGAATAAATTCTACATAACTGTACTATGTCCTTCCATTTCACTGTTGTAGTATTCTTTACAATAGGGAGAGTGAAGAAATTCTACACAACTGTACTATGTCCTTCCATTTCACTGTTGTGGTATTCCTTACAATAGGGAGAGTGAAGAGATTCTACACAACTGTACTATGTCCTTCCATTTCACTGTTCCAGCATTCCTTACAATAGGGAGAGTGAAGAGATTCTACACAACTGTACTATGTCCTTCCATTTCACTGTTCCAGAATTCCTTACAATAGGGAGAGTGAAGTGATTCTACACAACTGTATTATGTCCTTCCATTTCACTGTTACAGTATTCCTTACTATAGGGAGAGTGAAGAGATTCTACACAACTGTACTATGTCTTCCATTTCACTGTTGTAGTATTCCTTACAATAGGGAGAGTGAAGAGATTCTACACAACTGTAATATGTCCTTCCATTTCACTGTTGTAATATTCCTTACAATAGGGAGAGTGACGAGATTCTACACAACTGTACTATGTCCTTCCATTTCACTGTTACAGCATTCCTTACAATAGGGAGAGTGAAGAAAGGGAGGAGGAAGGACCAACAGAGCCTTCTAGGAACCCATGAAGGATGGCCCTAGCAAGACCACCTCTAGCCCTGAAAATCACATCCAACTTATAGTGTTTGGTAAAAGTACTCATAGAAGTCCAGGTAGCTGCCTCAAAAATAGGGTTAAAATCTAAATCCTTGAAAAAAAGCAACAGAAGAAGCCACAGCCCTACCAGAATGAGCCTTAACTGAAAAAGGAAGGCTCTTGCCCCGACAAGATTAACAAAAAGCAATGCCTTTAGATATCCAACTACAAATAGTTTGCTTGGAAACAAGCGATCCCAAAGATCTTGGATGAAGCAAATCAGATTTGTGAAAAAGCTTTGGTCTTACCCAAATAAAATCTGTGTTGTCTATGTACATCCAAACTATGCAAAACTTTCTCATTAGCAGACTGTGGAGAAGGGAAAAAGTGAGCAAATGAGTAGACTGATTAAGAGACAACTCATTTACCAGTATTGGGATAAAAGAAGGTTTTGTATTAAGAGACACCCTGCCCTTATGGAAAACTAAAATGGGGGAAAAAGCCATAAAGGCTTGAAGGTCAGATACCCATTTGGCAAAACTAAGGGCCAACAAAAGAACAGTCTTCCAAGAACAATGCTGCAAGGAAGCTGAAGCTGCAGGCTCAAAACTTGCCAGAGTGTATTTCTCCAAAATAAAATTAAGGTCCAGGAAGGAGGGACAGGCTTCCTGGGAGGCCTAATATGAAGGACACCTTTAATAAATTGTTTTGCCTGAAATCTAGAAGTTAAAGGGGGTGCTAGAGGCAGACAAACAGGAAAGCTGACAAGTTGGCCTTAACACAAGAATAAGTCAACACAGCCCTGAGCAATTCATACAGACAGGAAAGAACCAAACGAATATCCACACAAAGTGGATCCAGGTTATAAGAAATACACCAAACAGAAAACGTCTTGCATTTGGATAAATAACATTTCCTAGTAGTGGTCTCCTGGCCTCCTGCAGGACCCTAAGCATCTCCTCAGAAACAAAGGTGTCTACATGGAACCAAAATCCTACAACCCACAGTGTCAGAGTGGGCATGTGGAGATGGAGGAGAGATTCCCTTGTCTAGTATCAGGAGGTCCACCCTGTGAGGTAACTTGTGATGACTGCCCTTGACAAAATGCAGGAGAGGGAACCAATGCTGTCTGGACCAAAAGGGAGTCAACAGCTAGATTTTAGGAGTGTCCTGTTTTATCCTGCACAGGACTTTGGAATGAGAAGGAGAGGGAAGGCATAAAGAAACATCCCCTTCCAGGAAAGAGAGAAGGGGTCCACTTTCCAGACCAGAGGACATGGTACTCTGACACAAAAAATAAGTTGCCTGTTCAGAGAGGAGACAAAAATATCTACTGGAGGTGTACCCCACTGGTAGGCAATGTCCAGAAAGACATCCTTGTGAAGCATCCACTCATGGAATTGTGATATGGACCTCCTCACAGAGTATGCCACAATGTTCTAACCTGAGCGAATGAAAACTTCCTTAAGTGTCACTTGATACTGGAGAGCTAGCTCCCACACTTGAAGTGCTAACCTGCATAGGAGATCAGATTTTTGTCCCCTCCCCCTTGCTTGTTGACATACTACATTGTCCGTCAGTATTTTGGGGGGCCTGTAATGAAAAGAGGATGAATTGTTTGAAGAGCCAATACAACAGCTCTCATCTTTGACACTAGTGTGGTCTTTCCTTTGCTGAAGCAACCAGAGGCCCTGCACTTTTAGAGAGCCAAAGGAAGCCCCCCCATCCCACGTCTGAAGTGTCTGTGAACAGCTCCTGAGAGGGGAGTGGAGGTTGAAAGGGATGCCTTGGACTGAGGGACAACTGCCAAATCGACCACTGTACAGGAGAAACAATGATATGATTTAGATCTTGTAAAGCCTTAAACTTTTCCTGTAGGGACTTGAACAAATCAGCAGCACCAAACAAATGCTTGTCATCCAGAGCAGCATCCATCAACTTAGCCTTAACATCATCAGACAAAGGTTGATGCTTTATATTTAGAGCCATTAGCAAAGAAAATAAAGCTTAAAAAATAAAAGGTTGAGGCTGAAGCCAAGAATATCTCCTCAGCACACAGTCAAAAGCAGCAGCCCTACTGGAGGCATCTGCTGTACCATAGCTGCAATTCATAGATTGGGGATCCACTTGAGAAGAAGTCCCTAACAAGGAGAGGGCAGAAGTCTTCCCCGCAGAGTCAGGAAAGTCAGAAACAACCTGACAAGAATGAGACATAAGAGCCAAAGTATAACCTGTCATATGGGTCTGATAATGGACAGCCCTAAAAGCAAGGGTAGCCAGGGTATAAACCTTCTTACCCAGCATTTCCATAGTTCAACTGTCTATCGGAAGGAAGCAACTTTATAGAAGGCAGTAACTTTCGTGGCTTATCAGATGCCACAGACACAATAGAGAGGTCAGCTGATGGGCACTTAAGGAACATGAAATCATCATGCACCTTATAAAGCCAATCAGGTTTTTTGAGAGTAGGGGGCTGAGATGCAATAGAAAAGGCATCCAACAAGGCAGCCAGAACAGGAGTAACAGCAGAAAGTCTAGAAGAGTCCATTTGCAAAAGCTTGTAATACCTCTTCTGAACCTCAAACACCTGGGCACAATCCCATTTGAAAAATTCCATAATTCTGAAAACTGTGTCCCCAAAGGAAATCTCCTCTAAAGGAGAGTCAGAACTACTGGACTCCTCTTCCTCAGAACCATAGTCCAAGGGAAAAGGAATCTGGGAAAAACAGACATGGGATTCCTCATCTGAATCCTCCTCAGAAGAAGAATCTGGTTTCCTAGGCCTCATAAGAGGCATATAAGACCAAGGGGGCTGGAAAAGAAACTCCTTGAGGAGGCGTCAAAGCCATAAAGGCACTAAACAAACCTTGAGTGAAATTCTGCCATTTGATGGTCCTTAGGAGCAGGAGAAACATGTTAGTTTTTTCTTCTTCTTTAAATGGACATCCGTCTTGCAAAACCTAGAAGGCCCAGACCCCACACGACACAATTGTAGATGGTACCTCCTCCCTGACCAAAATCTGAGAAAACCCCTAGGCCTTTCAGTAATAAATCAGCCACGGTTCCCCTCTGAACATCCAAAGCAGATATCTGCAAGGCCTCTAGGGACATGCACAAAGCTGGAAACATGCCAGCATCCGAAGCAGTTGGGGAAGAGGAATCCAAGTCAGGAGCTGGAAAATCTTCAGTACTTTCTCTAGCCTCAAGAGAGACGTCCGGTGGAGGAGGTGCAGCTGAAGAATCAGACCTAGCTTTCCTGGCCTTCTCTGCAGATGGATGACCCTCAGAGTGGGAAGTTCCTTCCATGGCATGCTTTGCCAAAAGCTTAAGATGTTGATTTTCTAAATAGATGGCCAAAGAGGAAAGCCGACTATGCAGAGTCTTCAGAACGAAAACCCGGCAAATAGAACAGGAGGTATGGTTGTGGGAAGCACCTAGACAAAATTAACACTACTCATGATGATGATTATGGGGAATCTGTCTCCCACACTGGCATTTACCCTTTATGGATGACATGTACCCCACAAGCAACAAAATAAACCCCCAACAGGGCACTTCTCTGACTGGTGGCAAAGTTGTTCTGAGGTTGGTACTTCCAGACGTCACCTTTATGCCCCACACTGTATGCAGAGAGCATGTACAGCTTACTCTTAGCAACCTAAAGGCTTTGGTACACTGGCTGAGTGTTGGGCTACCCTTGGCGAGGAATCCCTATTGTAAGAAATACTGCAACAGTGAAATGGAAGGACATAATTCTGAGACCATTTCACATCTTTTCTTATATAAAATAAAGGCTAGAGCAGTACACTATGTACCCATGCATGAACTGGTTCAATATTACCCACACCTACAGATGTATGAGATGAAGTACATAGGTGCATGGATTTAAAGGATTTCTTTTGTGGAACCTAAGGACATGTAAGAAGACATTAAACAAAAGATAATACAAAAAAATTGAGAAACTGGAAGCTCTTAATCATGGACACGGAGAGTAAAATACAAGCAGTGAAAATGTTTTCAGTCCCTTTGGTCTTATATATAGAGATCAGGTGCATTTTTATAAAAACAGAGAAGTTTTGGATAAGACTACAAGGAATTTTATTTGGGAGGGTTAGTGGATTCTCCTCACCGAACAAGGTGGTTTAGCATTACCTAAACATAAGGATTATTTTAGCACTATGCAGATAAGGTTCACATAACTCAAACACAGGGTTATAAATCAAAGTGGAAAAATATGATGAAGTGGTGGGATGGATTTTGAGAAACAGACTAGGATTTTGGATATAGCAAGTTCTTAAAGAGAGCAAGCATAAAGAGCATTACATTCATAACGTAGTAAAAAGAAGAACCCTAAGATTTAAGTCAGTGTGGGAATGAAGAAAGACTTCACCAACAGGAATGCCTGCAGTTAAGAGTTATAAAAACAAGCAAGGGTAAGAGGGGGCTGGAATTTACTAGAGGAAATCTGCAAATGAAATATGAAGTTTACTATCATTTCCATTAAGTGCCTTCATCAAATTCTCACATCAACGAACCAGTACGTTGAAAATAAAAATGTTGCTGTTTTGGAAATGTGGCAGTTGGAGTACATGTTCCTTTCGAATGTCCGTTGTGGTTTGCTGACTTTCCATTCGAGGTCTAGCCGCTTGGTAAACATCTATCATAGAAAGCACATCGTGGAAATGATAGTAAACCAACTATGACACTGGCAGCAAGTAACTCAGGAAGGAATATTGAACAGAATGGAATGAAGCTAAGCAGTTAGTCTAGAACAGAAAATCTTATTAAAAAAAGTTTAATAACAAAACATATAAAACGCTGTATGAGAACTACAAGAGAACTGGACGTTGGCAAAGACTGGTAAAAGAGAATGGAAAGGCCATTTACAAGGAACAATTGGAAGGAATATGTACGGCTCCCACATGTGCAAATAAGTCCAGAGGGTTTAAGATTTTTGTATGGAAAGTGTTTGTATAGATATTTTAAACAAAGACTTCAGAGGATTTTCTAAAGGTATACACCAAATATTGCAGTGTGACGGGGAAGAGAGAGGGAATTTAAGGAACATTTTTTAGGAATGTAATGAGATGACAAATTTTACTAACCCCATGAGGAGTACTTTGATGAAGTGTTGAGGGGACAAATGGTTGTCTAAGGGAATTAATCTTTTCAGCTGAGATACAGAATTTTTACTGCCTAGAGAAAGTAAGGCCTTACCCAAGTTTAATGCTAACAGCTGCCAAAAAAGAATTTATAAGTGCAACTCAAAATCTATACCAAATCTTACAGAAGTTTTGAGTACTACAAAAGATGCATACAAAATAAAAGGAGGGGAAATCTTTAAGAAAGGGAAGCAACAAATTTCATATAAATAAATGGAATTTGTTGGAACAATACATGCAGAATAATGTTCAGAAGTTAAGTTTAAGGAAGGAACTGAGCAATTTATGTAACTGAGTGAATGAAAATGGTTCAGAAGAAAACATATGCATACTTCATGACAATTACAATGTCAACTCAATACAGTTTGCAATGTGATGATTCAATAAAGATATTTAAAAAACAACTCCCCTTAACCTAAAGTACAAAGTATTTTATGTACCAAAAACAAGGTGCTCCCTCCCACATCATACTTCTTATATGTATTTAGTCCTTCAGGATAGCATGGAAGGAGCAAGGCATGATGGGCAAGTATCACAAGAAAGAGAGAAAATTCCCAGTGTTCTTAGGATGTGGAACAGTTTGGCTAAAGAATCTCTGCAGCTGCTTAGAAAAACTGGGTCTGAAGAAGAATGGATGACAGCAGAATGGCCAGTCAGAACATGACTGGACAAGAGGCTAATGGAGAGCAGCAGACAGAACAGGGTTTAGAAAAGAAATGTGAAGGATGACATCATATGAGAAGAGGTTAGGTTAGTACAAGCAAAGGATGAAGGGAGAAAGTGGGAGATGCAACCATGAAAGACAGGGCAAAAAGGAAACCACGGTGGAAAGACTGTTACAAGGAAATAGAAAGAGCCATGTAAGAGCCAATGCCAGAAGGACAGCAGGAGGCAGGCTGGCAAAGCAGGTTATTCAGACAGGATGGAAAGAGAGGATGAAAGACACACAAGTCCAGTGGGCCTGAATGAAAAAAATATGTAAGAAATAGAAAAGAGCTACTGGTATGATACAGAGAAGAATTAGCAAACGGTGAAAACTGGAAGGATTGAGGTCGAGCTTGATACCAAGGAGCTGGAATGGTGCATTTCAGAAGAGTACTATGTAAAGAGTATGACATTAAGGAAAATGTCAGGAAAAGAGACAGTGTCTCCTGTGCTGCTAAAGGGGGTGTTGTCTCAGGTCAAGTACCCTTTCAGGAAGGCAGGAAAGACTCAACCTCTTCTCTGAAGTCCAACATAGGGGTAGAGAAGGAGACAGTCTAAGGAATAATCCTGAAAAACTGACCAGTTAGGCAGAAATAACAATTAAAGATAAAGACAGACAAATGCAAAGAACAACACATCCAGGAGATTTTATTTTATTTTGAATTTGTTAACTGGACAGAGAACTGATCCCATTAGACATAGTTTAGTTTCAGCCTAGGGTAAACCCAAATGACACAAGACATTACATACAAACTGAATGGCAAAATGCAGTGTATACATATATTATACACCCAGTGAAGATCATAGTCAGCTTGAGGATATAAAGGCAATAGATACATGACACTACAGAGTGATTGACAAAACACAATATATACAGAGTGTAAATCAGAGTTGGCATGTTGAAAGAACTGCCATCAGAAGTAGAGTCAGAGCAAGTTATGCAGAATGAGTGAAGAGATTAAGTTCTACAAACAGAGATAGCACTTGCATTTCCTCGAGTATTGAAATGTGCTTTAATTTCTTATCCGAAAATGGGGTAAGACGAATGATATTTAAGAAAAGAAAAACAGAGATATTCCCATAGTTTGGGACCAAGTACTGAGAAAGCATGGACTCTGCAGTGACTATTCCCACAGTTTGGGGCCAAGGACTGAGAAAGCATGGACTCTGCAGTGACTATTCCCACAGTTTGGGGCCAAGGACTGAGAAAGTATGGTCTGTGTAGTGAATATTCCCAGAGTTTGGGATCAAGGACTGGGAAAGCAAAGTATGTACAGTGAATATTCCCACAGTTTGCGACCAAGGACTGAGAAAGTATGGTCTGTGTAGTGAATATTCTCTCAGTTTGGGGCCAAGGACTGAGAAAGCATGGTCTCTGCAGTGAATATTCCCACAGTTTCGGGGCCAAAGACTGAGAAAGCATGGTCTCTGCAGTGAATATTCCCACAGTTTGGGGCCAAAGACTGAGAAAGCATGGTCTGTGCAGTGAATATTCCCACAGTTTGGGGCCAAGGACTGAGAAAGCATGGTCTGTGCAGTGAATATTCACACAGTTTGGGGCCAAGGACTGAGAAAGCATGGCAGATGCAGTGAATATTCTGCAGTGAATATTCACACAGTTTGGGGCCAAGGACTGAGAAAGCATGGTCTCTGCAGTGAATATTCACACAGTTTGGAGCCAAGGACTGAGAAAGCATGGTCTGTGTAGTGAATATTCTCTCAGTTTGGGGCCAAGGACTGAGAAAGCATGGTCTCTGCAGTGAATATTCCCACAGTTTGGGGCCATAGACTGAGAAAGCATGGCAGATGCAGTGAATATTCCCATATTTGGGACCAAGTACTGAGAAAGCATGGTCTCTGCAGTGAATATTCCCACAGTTTTGGGGCCAAAGACTGAGAAAACATGGTCTCTGCAGTGAATATTCCCACAGTTTGGGGGCAAAGACTGAGAAAGCATGGTCTCTGCAGTGAATATTCCCACAGTTTGGGGCTAAAGACTGAGAAAGCATGGTCTGTGCAGTGAATATTCCCACAGTTTGGGGCCATGGACTGAGAAAGCATGGTCTGTGTAGTGAATATTCCTACAGTTTGGGACCAAGGACTGAGAAAGCATGGTATATGCAGTGAATATTCCCACAATTTGGGACCAAGAACTGAGAAAACATGGGTGTGGAGTGAATATTCCCACATTTTGGGACCAAGAACTGAGAAAGTATGGTCTGTGCAGTGAATACTCCCACAGTTTGGGACCAAGAACTGAGAAAGCATGGTAGATGCAGTGAATATTCCCACAGTTTGGGACCAAGAACTGAGAAAGCATGGCAGATGCAGTGAATATTCCCACAGTTTGGGACCAAGAACTGAGAAAGCATGGCAGATGCAGTGAATATTCCCACAGTTTGGGACCAAGGGCTAAAAAAGCATGGTCTGTGCAGTGAATATTCCCACAGTTTGGGGCCAAGGATTGAAAAAGCATCATCTCTGCAGTGAATATTCCCACAATTTGGGACCAAGGACTGAAAAAAAACATATGTGCAGTGAATATTCCCACAATTTGGAATCAAGGCCTGAGAAAGCATGGTCTGTGCAAGTGAATTTGTGGGGTCTGTAGGGGAAGACACAAGTAGATTTCTAATTTCTAAAGTTTTGTGCTGGTGCATCTTTGAACAGTCTAGAGACTTAAAAAAATCAGCAGGCTGTTTCAGAGCTAGCCAGTTAGCTGTTTTCAATGGTTTTGCAAAGTTTATCATTTCTTGGGGACAGAGGGCTGAATCTGTAAACTGTTTTCAATGGTTTTGCAGAGGTTGTCACTTCTTGGGGACAGAGGGCTGAATCTGTAAATAGGGTGTGAGATGGACCGAATAGTTAATGCATTTCTTTTACAGGCTGCAGCAATTAAAGGGAGATCATTTTCTAGCTAAGCCAAGCCAGTTAGGTGCCTTTGCCTAGGTCATTTCTACAGAATCCTAGAAGGCTACTAGGCTATCAAACAAGAGATCATTTCAAGGCTAGCCTTTTCCTCCCAGTGTAATACCACAGATACTGTAGTCAATACCCAGGACTATATTTTGTAATGACTGCCCATGTCCAGGACTTAGGGCACTATCCCCGGTATGAATTTGCTGAGCTCATCCACTCATCCAGGTTCCTTTTAAACAGTGTCATAGAGGTTCTCAGTTTCACATGAAATGGTAGCCTATTCCAAAGTAGCAGCAGTCAGTGGGGGACAAATCTGTTCCTCCAACACATCCTATTAAAGTCGCAGGCCATACTTAGGTCCCTGGAATAGGTAGCTCAAGTCCAACTTGATTTATAGATGTGCAGCAAATTCATTAGATTTGGGTTGGAGATTGCTCTGTAAGCCAGGCATAAGCCTCCCCTAAGAAGTCTATATGATACGGAGTACAATGACAGCGACTTTAGTTGGACTGTGAAAGGCACATGCTGCAGTCCCTTGATCTTCTCTGTTAGAAACCTCTGATGTCTCTCCAATTGCTGCAGGTGCTTTGTGTGGTACATGCAAAAAGGGGCACTATACTACGTTACTGACCTGATTAGTGACTAGTATAGAAGGGTTATAAACTCCTTTGCTCTAGCGGCAATGCCTTGGCTAATCAGGTGGGTACATAGAAGGCCTTCCTTACTGCAGCAAACACATGGTGATCAAAGTTAAGGTAGCGGTCTACTTGCGATCCCAGATCCCTTACCACTTCGTAGGTACATAGGGTATTCTTGTTAATTTGATAGTTTGAAGGGACACTTTTACTGAAGGGAATGATGATGCATTTCTTTGCATTTAGTTTGAGACCATGACTAAGACACCAGTCGTTGATCTTTGTAAGAGCCTCCTGAAGTACACTTTTTGGGGATTCGATAACTGCATCCAATTTGCAGTTGTCTGCATATTTGGTCAGCCACAGCTCCTTACTTTTGGCCTGAACTTCTGAGAAGTATATACCAAACAGTAGGGGGCCCAGCAGTCAGCTTTGTGGTACCCCACTGGGGACAGGTCTGCTGGCTGATGTGGAGTTACCCACTTTGATAGTGTGGGACAGGTCTGTGAGCCAGTTGGCATTCCATTTTACAACAAATGGATTTACATTCAGTTTGACAAGTTTATCAGTAATGCCAGAGTGTGGGATTGCGTTGAAGGCTTTTGCCATGTCAAGGTATGTTATGTGCACAAATCTGCCCTCAAAAAATCCATCAGGTTTAACAGGCAGGACCTGCCCTTGACAAAGTCGAATTGGGTCGGATCCAGGGTTTGGAGGTCACTTATGTCTTTATTTGTGAGGTCCACGATGACACTTTCTATGGCCTTACAGATGAGGCTGGTCAGATTTATAGATCTACAATTCCCTGGGTCTGTTGCTAGGCCACCTTTGTGGAGGAGGATAATTGTTGCTGTTCTCCATTCTGCAAGAACATAGCCTGTGGTTAGGCTGTGATTGAATAGGGTTACTTAATGGTGATGCTAGTTCATGTTTTAGTTTATTTAGAAGACAGCCTGGGATGCTGTCTGGTTCCATAGTGGCTGTGTTTTTTGCCTTAGACAAGGCTTTAATAACAGTTTTTTGGATATGTAGGAAGGGGGTGGGGGGCTGTGGGCAAAGTTTGTGATAAGTTTGGAGGGGATAAGGGAGTAAAATGTTCACCAAATCTGTCCGTCAGCAGGTTTGCTATCTCTGCGGGATCAGGGTTTGTATGATTCCGTTAGTCACTAGTTCTGCACATGCTTGGATCCTATCTTTTAGGGGGCATATGTAGCTGTGACAGGCCTTATCGTTATCCTTGGCTGTCATTGCTAAGTTTGTTTCAAAGTTATGTTAGAGAATTTGACATGGCTTATTTGCCTGTTGAGGCCTCGCCTTAGTTTTCCTAGACAGCAACTTTCTGCATTTGTTGTAAAATTCGTTGATGCTGGATGTCCACCAGGGTGGCTTGCTTCTACATGAGGTTCTAGCTTTGATCCTCTCTGGAACAGATGAGTCTGTACACTTACACAAGTGACCGTACAGGGGTTTAGTATAGTTACCACTTCCATCTAGGGGTAGGACCTGGAATGCATTTATACCTTCCCCTAAGAGGGTATAGTTTGCCTTGGTGAAGTTTTTTCAACTGATTTCACCCTTTGCAAGTTCTGGTTTTAGTGCCAGTTCGAAGGTAACTGATTTGTGGTCCAATTTAACTAATGAGGGTCCGACAGTTACATGCTACATCTGTTTACCATGTTAGTGAGGACCAGATCTAGTATGTTTGTTCCTCTTGTTGAGGTTTAAACAATTTCTTCCAGGGCATTTGAGTTAAAGTCAAGGAACTTTCGAGCTAGTTAGTTAGGGCTACAGTAGGTTTTCCCAGTTGATGGTGGGATAATTGAAATCCCCCATTTTCAAAGAGTTTGGATATTTGGATTGACTCCAGTTTGGTCAAGTAGGCCTCGTGTGCATCATGATCCAAGGATGGGGGCTCTCTGACTAGCTATGACTTGAATGGGGGGGTCTAGATAGAAAAGGGGAGAGCCTATTAGCTCAAAGTAGGAGAATGTGGATTTTGTGTGTGTGTGTGTGTGTGTGTGTGTGTGTGTGTGTGTGTGTGTGTGTGTATGTAGCAGGAAACATAGGAAGGGGTCTAACCAAATCCCTAGGTGTTGAATGAAGTGATATTTTCAATAGTTTTCAGATGATCAAGGATTTTTATAGGCTTGGAGATAGAAGTGAGCTTTTGTCTAGTGCCAAAAAGCATTGTTTTTGTTTTAGAGTTTCGCAGTAATTCTTTATCATGGACTCATTGACAAAGGACATGAAAATAAGTCTGAAGTTCGATTTCAAGCAAACAAAGTGGTTAGAGTGGAACAGAACCATGCCAGCAGCATAAAACTGGAGCACTAGTGGTAAATCAAAAGTAAGTTTGCTAAAGTAAAATAAAAGGACAGGAGTTCCTTCCGTGACGTAAGGGCTAGGAGAAGTGGAAATGAGACTCCAGAAACAAGGCAAAGCACACGAGTTTGGGCCCTACCCAAGAAAATATTAAATACTGAGAGCCCTTCTGGAGACCAAATTAGGCTACCTAACTACTAGGAGCCATCCATTGGAACAGTGTGCAGGACAGATAGGAATAGATATGCAAGTAAAGATACCATTAACAGAAGATGTTCAAACAGATCACTGTTGTAGTAGCCTACGATAAATGGGTTACAACTTGCCAAGGACATGACTGTAGAGCTTCTAAAGCTTAAGTGCACCTTCCACATGCACTAACTGCTGAACAGCTGAAGGAGAGTGATATAAAGTCAGTGGTTAGGGCGATAAGCTTTCAGAATTTATTACCTCACAGTAAGGGAGGCTACAGCCCTAACAGCTATGTGAAAGGGACGAATACCTACATTCTAGCATAAATAAAATAATAAAAGCAGGGGAATGGAGGGAAGGTTTTCCTTCTGCTACAGTGATCTATTAGAATGTCTAGAGTTAACGGCAAGTTTACTTACACAGCTGTGTAATGTCCACCATGAGAGCAGTGTGAAAGAAACTGAGCACAACTGTGTAATGTCCACCATGAGAGCACTGTGAAACAAACTGAGCACAACTGTGTAATGTCCACCATGAGAGCACTGTGAAAGAAACTGAGCACAACTGTGTAATGTCCACCATGACAGCACTGTGAACGAAACTGAGCACAACTGTGTAATGTCCACCATGAGAGCACTGTGAAACAAACTGAGCACAACTGTGTAATGTCCACCATGACAGCACTGTGAACGAAACTGAGCACAACTGTGTAATGTCCACCATGAGAGCACTGTGAAACAAACTGAGCACAACTGTGTAATGTCCACCATGACAGCACTGTGAAAGAAACTGAGCACAACTGTGTAATGTCCACCATGACAGCACTGTGAAAGAAAATGAGCACAACTGTGTAATGTCCACCATGACAGCACTGTGAAAGAAACTGAGCACAACTGTGTAATGTCCACCATGGCAGCACTGTGAAAGAAAATGAACACAACTGTTCAATGTCCACCATGACAACACTGTGAAAGAAAATGAGCACAACTGTGTAATGTCCACCATGACAGCACTGTGAAAGAAACTGAGCACAACTGTGTAATGTCCACCATGACAGCACTGTGAAAGAAAATGAGCACAACTGTGTAATGTCCACCATGAGAGCACTGTGAAAGAAAATAAGCACAACTGTGTAATGTCCACCATGAGAGCACTGTGAAAGAAAATGAGCACAACTGTGTAATATCCACCATGACAGCACTGTGAAAGAAAATGAGCACAACTGTGTAATGTCCACCATGACAGCACTGTGAAAGAAAATGAGCACAACAGTGTAATGTCCACCATGACAGCACTGTGAAAGAAAATGAGCACAACTGTGTAATGTCCACCATGACAGCACTGTGAAAGAAAATGAGCACAACTGTGTAATGTCCACCATGACAGCACTGTGAAAGAAACTGAGCACAACTGTGTAATGTCCACCATGACAGCACTGTGAAAGAAACTGAGCACAACTGTGTAATGTCCACCATGACAGCACTGTGAAAGAAAATGAGCACAACTGTGTAATGTCCACCATGAGAGCACTGTGAAAGAAAATGAGCACAACTGTGTAATGTCCACCATGAGAGCACTGTGAAAGAAAATGAGCACAACTGTGTAATGTCCACCATGAGAGCACTGTGAAAGAAACTGAGCACAACTGTGTAATGTCCACCATGACAGCACTGTGAAAGAAAATGAGCACAACTGTGTAATGTCCACCATGAGAGCACTGTGAAACAAACTGAGCACAACTGTGTAATGTCCACCATGAGAGCACTGTGAAACAAACTGAGCACAACTGTGTAATGTCCACCATGAGAGCACTGTGAAAGAAAATGAGCACAACTGTGTAATGTCCACCATGAGAGCACTGTGAAAGAAAATGAGCACAACTGTGTAATGTCCACCATGACAGCACTGTGAAAGAAAATGAGCACAACTGTGTAATGTCCACCATGAGAGCACTGTGAAAGAAACTGAGCACAACGCACTGTGAAAGAAACTGAGCACAACTGTGTAATTTCCACCATGACAGCACTGTGAAAGAAAATGAACACAACTGTGTAATGTTCACCATGAGAGCACTGTGAAAGAAAATGAGCACAACTATGTAATGTCCACCATGAGAGCACTGTGAAAGAAAATGAGCACAACTGTGTAATGTCCACCATAAGAGCACTGTGAAAGAAAATGAGCACAACTGTGTAATGTCCACCATGACAGCACTGTGAAAGAAAATGAGCACAACTGTGTAATGTCCACCATGAGAGGACTGTGAAAGAAAATGAGCACAACTGTGTAATGTCCACCATGAGATCACTGTGAAAGAAACTGAGCACAACTGTGTAATTTCCACCATGACAGCACTGTGAAAGAAAAAGAGCACAACTGTGTAATGTCCACCATGAGATCACTGTGAAAGAAACTGAGCACAACTGTGTAATTTCCACCATGACAGCACTGTGAAAGAAACTGAGCACAACTGTGTAATGTCCACCATGACAGCACTGTGAAAGAAAATGAGCACAACTGTGTAATGTCCACCATGACAGCACTGTGAAAGAAAATGAGCACAACTGTGTAATGTCCACCATGACAGCACTGTGAAAGAAACTGAGCACAACTGTGTAATGTCCACCATGACAGCACTGTGAAAGAAAATGAGCACAACTGTGTAATGTCCACCATGACAGCACTGTGAAAGAAAATGAGCACAACTGTGTAATGTCCACCATGACAGCACTGTGAAAGAAAATGAGCACAACTGTGTAATGTCCACCATGAGAGCACTGTGAAAGAAAATGAGCACAACTGTTTAATGTCCACCATGACAGCACTGTGAAAGAAAATGAGCACAACTGTGTAATGTCCACCATGACAGCACTGTGAAAGAAAATGAGCACAACTGTGTAATGTCCACCATGACAGCACTGTGAAAGAAACTGAGCACAACTGTGTAATGTCCACCATGAGAGCACTGTGAAAGAAACTGAGCACAACTTTGTAATGTCCACCATGAAAGCACTGTGAAAGAAAAAGAAACTGAGCACAACTGTGTAATTTCCACCATGACAGCACTGTGAAAGAAAATGAACACAACTGTGTAATGTCCACCATGAGAGCACTGTGAAAGAAAATGAGCACAACTGTGTAATGTCCACCATGACAGCACTGTGAAAGAAACTGAGCACAACTGTGTAATGTCCACCATGAGAGCACTGTGAAAGAAAATGAGCACAACTGTGTAATGTCCACCATGACAGCACTGTGAAAGAAAATGAGCACAACTGTGTAATGTCCACCATGAGAGCACTGTGAAAGAAAATGAGCACAACTGTGTAATGTCCACCATGACAGCACTGTGAAAGAAACTGAGCACAACTGTGTAATGTCCACCATGACAGCACTGTGAAAGAAAATGAGCACAACTGTGTAATGTCCACCATGAGAGCACTGTGAAAGAAAATGAACACAACTGTGTAATGTCCACCATGACAGCACTGTGAAAGAAAATGAGCACAACTGTGTAATGTCCACCATGACAGCACTGTGAAAGAAAATGAGCACAACTGTGTAATGTCCACCATGACAGCACTGTGAAAGAAAATGAGCACAACTGTGTAATGTCCACCATGAGAGCACTGTGAAAGAAACTGAGCACAACTGTGTAATTTCCACCATGACAGCACTGTGAAAGAAAATGAACACAACTGTGTAATGTCCACCATGAGAGCACTGTGAAAGAAACTGAGCACAACTGTGTAATGTCCACCATGAGAGCACTGTGAAAGAAAATGAGCACAACTGTGTAATGTCCACCATGAGAGCACTGTGAAAGAAAATGAACACAACTGTGTAAGGTCCACCATGAGAGCACTGTGAAAGAAACTGAACACAACTGTGTAAGGTCCACCATGAGAGCACTGTGAAAGAAACTGAGCACAACTATGTAATGTCCACCATGAGAGCACTGTGAAAGAAACTGAGCACAAATGTGTAATGTCCACCATGACAGCACTGTGAAAGACAACTGTGTAATGTCCACCATGACAGCACTGTGAAACAAACTGAGCACAACTGTGTAATATCCACCATGAGAGCACTGTGAAAGAAGCTGAGGAAGAGGAAGAATAAGAGGCCAGGAGCCTCTTGAGATGAATTTTGGCAAAGCCTGCTCCGGACCTAGAGAAATAATTTAATTTGTTGTGCTTTGCAGATATGTGTACAGATGACCAAGTATCTACTTCTAGAGGCCAAACCTTTCCAAAAAGCCAGAGAAGAACCCAATGCCCTGTAGAGTGGGCACTGACCTCGCCTGGAAGTGATTTGCTATGGTGACTTTTAACAGTAAGAGTAACAAACATCAGTAGCATAAGACAACCATAAATCAGAGTGGCATATCTCAGAGAAAAAGGAATATTCCAGGAAATGGCCACCTCAGACTTTGTATATGAAAGCCCTTTTTTTCCGCCTTTCAGTCTCCATGTTTTGGGACTCACTTTGGCAGATCCTGGCATTTCAAGTAATTTCTGTGACAAAGTCCATTCTATGAGGAAACATATGGTAATTGCTCTTGGGCACTTTAAAAAAAAAAAAAAAAAAAAGGAAGAACCACTGTTGCCTAGGCCAAAGGGGAGTCAAGCAGAATTATCCTGGAAAAGTCTTTCTGAATTATTAGAAGAACCCTGGATATCAAAGGAAAGGGTGAAAAGGCATTCAGAAACATTCACATCCACAGGAAGGAAAACGTATCTGTCTTTCAGCCTTTTGTACAGAGAAACCAAAAGAGCAGAATTTCTTCAGCCACCTGTTGTGAATGGAGACATTCAGCTCTACTTAAGTTCTCCTTAGCCGAATCAATTCATATGAACAAAGATATGTCATCCAAGTACAAGGAAGTCATTGTTCCAGTGTATTCAGCATTCCTCAGATCTATCATTAAGTACAATGCCCCCCCTTTGGTAAGTACCTAACCAGGCATATCCAACAACTTGAATGTCCACAGAGGGCCCTCACTAAAAGAATACAGGGCATAAGTAACAATCCATGTCTGGCATACAGGGCATTGTCAGACCCCACTCTGACGGACCTCCTGCATATCCACAAAACAAACAGCACAAGAATTACCAGTTCTAAAGACTTAAACCTTGCCTATGATATAAATAGGACCTGCTGGAGAGAGAAGTATATATCCCAGAGACTACCCCCTCTATGGAACAGGCTCCCCATCTATGTGAAGCAGACGTCCTCCCTAATCCAATTCAAGTGCAACTTGGACAACTGGATGGGAAACCAGAAATTCATACCTAGTTTGGCACCTATGTCTCTAATGCAAACAGGTAACCTGTAAATGGTTCATCTCCCAGGGCCATGATTACACTTATCAAGGGTATCAGAACTTGGCAGAGATTTGGGATGCATGGCTAGACTTACAAAGGTGCTTGGGGTGGTTAGCCTAGTAAACACAGACGAGCTTGTGGAAGATCCGCAGGTTCAACTTCAGCTTGTGGATGTTCTGTTCTGGTATTGCACAGCTTACCTGCAACAAAACATTACCATAACGGGATGTAACGGATGTAGCACCTATGAATGTAATGGATGTAGCACCTAGGAATGCACTGCACTGATGCACAGCTTACCTGCAACAAAACATTGCTATGATGGAATGGAATAGCTGTAGCACCTAGGAATGCACTGTACTGATGCACAGCTTACCTGCAACAAAACATCGCCGTGACGGAATGTAACGGAGGTAACACCTACGAATGCAATGGATGTAGCACCTACGAATGTAATGGATGTAGCACCTACAAATGTAACTGATGTAGCACGTAGGAATGGACTGTACTGATGCACAGCCTACCTGCAACAAAACAATGCTACGATGGAATGTAACGGATGTAGCATCTAGGAATGGACTGTACTGATGCACAGCTTACCTGCAACAGAACATTGCTATGATGGAATGGAATGGATGTAGCATCCAGTGATGGAATGGAATGGATGTAGCATCTAGGAATGGACTGTACTGAGCTGCTAAATCCAAGACCACCACAGGTAGTCTGCAAAAGGAAAGTACAGTTGTGTTACACTTACCATAAATGTAGATGGTCGAGTGTATTCATTGTTTCAGTCATTACATTTGGGTAATCTGCTGGCAGGTAGCCCTCAGTCGGCCTGATTAACAAAGTCTTGGGTCCTGCGTCAGTTGCTGTCCCTTCTTCCATGACGTCAGGTCGTCAGGGATATAAAACATGCATCCAACGCCATTACATCAGTTTTTCTTGCCCAGATGTCAGGTGGCCCCTAATGGGGAGCAAATAAAATTAAAAACACAAAAATATACCGCCAACCAAAAGCAAATACACCAAAAAGGTTTTTAAGAAGAGAGAAAGAAAGTAGCAGTATAGCCAAAGAAAAGTAGGGCCTGGAGGGAGGGTAACCAGGACTGCAACAGTGAATACACTCGAACATCCACATTTATGGTAAGTGTACACAACTGTACTATGTTCTTCGTGTTTCACTGTTGCAGTCATTACATTTGGGTAGATTCCCAAAGCTATGGTTGGGAGGAGGAGTTTATAAAGCATTAGGGCCAGCTATAAGGCCCTGCAAGACAGTAGTGGCAAAGCCAGCTCTGGATTTAGAGAAAATTGGTAAATGATAATGCTTGGTGAAAGTATGTACAGAACTCCAGGTAGCAGCTTCTAGAATATCCCTGGTAGGAACACCTCCGAGAAAGGCTGCAGAAGTAGATGCAACCCTGGTGGAGTGAGATCTGATCCCCTGGGGGATACGTTTTCAATGGAGCTTATAGCAGAAATGAATGCAATGGCTTATCCATTTAGAAATGGTTTGTTTTGAAATAGCCTTCCCCTCTGCCCCTGCAGTAAATGCTACCAGCAATTGTTCAGATTTTCTTCAAGATTTAGTCCTGTCCAAGTAGAATCTAAGTTGTCTGTGCACATCCAAAGAATACAGAATTTGTTCCCTTTTGTTCTGTGGGTTGAGAAAGAAGGTTAGCAAATGAATGGACTGATTAAGAGCCACACTGGAAACCACCTTGGGCATGAAGGATGGAATGGTCCTGAGATACCCTGTCCGCATGAAAGGTGATGAAAGGCTCCACTGCCATAAGGGCCTGTACTTCAGATAGCCTTCTAGCTGAAGTCATTGCTAAAAGGAAGGCTGTTTTCCAAGAAAGAAATTTTAAGTTTGCAGTAGCAGCTGGTTCGAAAGGAGGTAGAGTGAGCATCTCCAAAACAAAGTTAAGGTCCCAGGCAGGGTTAGGAGCTCTCCTGGGTGGCTCAAGTTCTTTGCCCCTCTGAGATACTGCTTGAGCAGGGGATGAGAGAAGAGGGGTGGATTCTGTGTTATAGTAAGCTGAAAGCATGGATTTTAATAGAGGAAAAGGACAGGCCCTTGTGAAGCATCTCAGTTAAGTATTGCAAAATCTGAGGTAAATTGGGCGCTGCTGTGCTCATCCCTAAAGACTGGTTCCAGGCACAGAATCTTTTCCATTTGTCAGCATAAGATTTTCTAGTACTAGGTCTTCTCGCCTCCAAGATGACATCTATCACAGGTTTGCTGAGGGATGATATGGGTGAATTTAAGTAATTAGCCAGGCTGCAAGGTTGAATGTTGGAAGTTGTGAGTGCAGAATCTGGTTCTCCTGCTGAGACAGCAAGGACGGGGTCTGAGGCAGGTGCCATGGAGATATTTGCGACACACTGCGCAGGAGTGGGTACCAGTGTTGGTGTGGCCAGTCTGGAGCAATCAAAATCATTCTTGGTTTGTCCTGTTTGACTTTTAGCAGAACTTTGGAGAGCAGAGGCAGAGGGGGAAAGGCATAGACTGATAGGTTTTTCCAGCTGAAGGACAGAGCATCCACTTTCCAGGCTTCTTTGTGAGGAGTCCTTGTGCAAAACTTGCCCAACTGGTAGTTCTGGAGAGAGGCAAATAGATCTATGTCTGGGCTCCCCCATTTGCTTGTCAACATGTTGAAAATCCATGGTTCCGGTTTCCACTCATGTGGGTCCATGAGTCCATCTGCCAGTGTATTCAATTTTCCTGGCAGGAATTGAGCTTGTAGGTGCACTTGGTAGCTCAAGGCTGTGTTCCACAATGCCATGGCTAGTCTGCAGAGGGGGTAAAAATGTGTACCCCCCTGCTTGTTTATGTAACACATAACCGTGGTGTTGTCCGTCTTTACCATTAGTTGTCATGGAAGAATGTAGTCCTTGAAGGCTGTCAGAGCATTCTGTACAGCTAACATTTCTTTTTGATTGATATGTAGGTGCACTTGATTTGGGTTCCATTTGCTCTGAATGCACTTCCTGCCAGGTGAGGCCCCCCCCCCATGCATAGTCTGATGCATCTGTAGTTAGGGCTTGGGTGGCAGGGGGTTGTGTGAATGGCAGTCCCTTGTTTTGGTGGCAGGCCTCTGCCCACCATAGGAATTCCAGGCGTAGGCAAGGTATGATAGGAATCATTGTTTCCAGGCTGTGACAATGTTGACTCCATAGACTTTTTAAGTACCACTGTAGTTTCCTCATATGCAGTCTTGCATATGGAATTAGAAGAATGCAGGAGGCCATGAACCCCAAGGCTTGCAGTATTTGTCTTGCAGATAGCAGGGTTTTTGTGGCCACTTGTTTGAAGTAAGTTACCAAATGAATTTGCTTCTCTGGCGTGAGGTAAGCCATCTGGGCAGTTGTATTCAAGCTTGCACCCAGGAATGTAATCTGTTGAGAGGGTACTAGTTGTGATTTATTTTCGTTTATGGTGTACCCCAGACAAGTTAGAACCCTTTTTACAAACGCCAGATGATTTAGTATGCCCTGGTTTTTTGACTGAATTAGACAATTGTCCAGGTATGGATATATTTGAATATTTCTTTGCCTGCAAAATGCAATAACTGGAGCCAGGCACTTTGTGAATACCCTGGGCACAGTAGACAAGACAAAGGACAGTGCAGAGAACTGATAATGCAAGTAGCCTGCTTTGAAGCGTAGGCATCTTCTGCAAGATTCCCTGATTGGGATGTGCAGGTATGCTTCTTTTAAATCTAGAGTTGTCAACCAGGCATCTTTGCCTAGCATAAGAAGTAACTGGTGAAGAGTCAGCATCTTGAATTTTGGAATGTCCAGAAAGGTGTTTAGAATAGACAGGTCCAGAATTGGACGCCGTGATTTGTCTTTTCTGGGCACCAGAAAAAGCCTGGAAAAGAAACCTTGTCCCTTTTCCTCTTCTGGAACTGGTTGAATAGCTCCCATGTTTAAGAGGGAAAGTACTTGTTTTTGAGCCTCTGCCCACTGATTTGGGGGCAGGTCTGGCCACCCGTTTGGTGTTGGCAACGTGTGGTAATGAAATCTGTATCTCTGGGACACTATATTTAAAACCCATTTGTCCTGGGTTATGAGTTCCCAGTTCTTTGCATGAAGAGCAATCTTTCCCCCCAAAAAGGTAAGTGCTTGGTAATTTAAAAAGGAAGTCATTGAGACTGTTTACCATTGGGGGGGGGGGGTCTTGTTACTTCCAGATTTGGAAGTGGAGGCCCCCCATTGCTTAGTTCTGAGAGTCCCCGGGACTGAAACCTGGTACTTTTGGTGTGTCTGGGTTTGGCTTGAGAGGATCTGGAAGGAGCTGGAAAGGACCAGTTCTTAGCAGGCCAGTGCCTACTAAATCTTGGAGGTTGCACTTGTAAGAAATCTTTAACAGTTTGCATAGATTTAGCTTTATTTTCCATTTTTTTTTTAGAACTTCTTCAGCTTTATTGCCAAACAGACTGTCCTGATTTAAAGGAGCATCCAACAATTTTGCTTTAACATGATCAGGCAAAGATTGCTCCTTAAGCCAAGCATGCCTTCTAAGCACAGACCCAGTAACAGCAGCCCTGCAGGAGGCCTCTAAAGAATCAAAACCACATTGCAAAGTATGTTTTCCAACTTGTTCAGCAGAATGCAATAAATCCTGTAAATCTTTAGTTTCCACATAGTCAGGAATCAACATCATTTTCTGTTTAAGCAGTCCGATAATATGCTGTTGATATTTTAACATATGAAATTGGCAGGTTAAAGCCCTGATTGACAAGGTTGCAGAAGTAGAAACCTTCTTACCCCATCTATCCAGCGCCCTGGAGTCTCTATCAGAAGGGGTAGGATTTTTAGCAGTAGAAGCCTTAATGCCCTTTGGCCCGAGAAATGGTTTCTGGATCTGAAACAGGATATTTGAAAAGGAACTTGTGGGACTCAGGAACCCTGTAGTATCTGTCAGGTTTACTTGGAGGTCAGAGGCAGGGAATCAGGGGCCATACTGGATTCCGAAAACATATCATCAACAATGTCTAGTACAGGAGGAATAGCCAAAGGTCTATGCTAAAGAAGGAATCCCCCAAGCCTCTTTTTTTGAATCAGAAAATTCCTGACTTTCCCAGTGGAAATGCTCCCTTATGGTATGTAAAGTTTCTCCAAAAGAAAACTCCTCAGGAGGGGAAGGAGAGGGAATGGAATCCTTCGCATCAGAATCCTCATAAGTAGGTATGGACAAATCCAAGTCATTAGAAGAGTCAAAAGAAAGAGAAACCTGATCAGAAGATTCATAATCCAGCTCAGCCCTAAGCCTCTTGGGGGTGGGTTGACTACCCCTGATTAGAGTAATTAAATCTTCAGCCATTTTGATCATTTATTTTTTAGGCATAGGGGCCTGCACATGTGGCCTGGGCGTCATTTTTTTAGACATAGATTGAGATTTAGGCCTTAGTAATAAAGGCGGTGTCGATTTAATATGCAAGTCTGTAGGCCTGAGTACACCCTCAGAAGCTGGTGCCTGCACAGCGGCTCCGGACCCATCCAAGGTAGAGGCATCCGCGGGTTCCATAGGTGAAGCATCTCGCGGCATACCGGACTCTGAATGGGTCTCAGTAGAGGCCTGTGAATCAGAAGTAGCGGGTATCAGAGGCTGCGAAAGCACCTCACTTAGTACCGGCAAATTGGCAACTGGCTTAGGAGAAGTGTCGTCGGCAGTTTTGGACCTCGGCATCCTGTTTCTGTCTTTATCTTTGAGTTTTTTCAGAATCCCGGTAGTCAGATGGCTAACCAAAGACATTTCTGGATAATTAAACCGAGAACCGAAAAATTTAGAGGCAAAAATGTACCGACGACGGACATTGCGCTGATTAAATAAAGCACAAATCCAACAGCAAGGTACGTTGTCGTCAAGGCCTAGGCAAGGAATACAGTATGAATGAAAATCTTTGTGGGGTATTTGCTTTCCACAAGTAATGCAATTATTAACTTTTACTGACATCGGTAAGGAGCAAGAAAAAGTTTCCCCAACGGGTGCCAGCTTTAAGTTGAAGACTTCGGTTCTGAAACTCAAAAACGAAAATTTCAGGAGTCGGCCGACTGGCACTTGCGAACTGCTTCTGCTTCGGGCACCACACGGCAGAAAAGACTGATGTAATGGCATCGGATGCATGTTTATACCCCTGACGACCTGACGTCATGGAAGAAGGGACAGTAACTGACACAGGACCCAAGACTTTGTTAATCAGGCCGACCGAGGGCAACCTGCCAGCAGATTACGCAAATGTAATGACTGCAACAGTGAAACACGAAGAACATCAGGGTCTGTCTACGTACATCAATATGGTGTGTCATCTGTGACAATTAGTAGAGGGCATGGAACCCATACAAGATTCAGAATTTAAGAGCATCCATTAGAGCCAATATTTCTTTGACATTTGTGTGTTTCAGTCTCCCTTGACTGTTTCACATGCACTGAACTTTCCCCCTTGGATAAAGTTCCCCAAGTAAAGCCTAAAGCATCTATGGTTATAAACAGAAGAGGCTCTGGAAGGAAAAAGGGGAGACCAGGTTTGAGAAATCCACCCACCAGAGCAATTCCTTTCTTACAAGTTACAGCACTGAAATCTGAAGTTAGGGGGTGCTGACGGTGGATTCAAACTGTTATGAGGAACCACTGAATTTTCTCATGTGAAGTCTGTCCAAAGGAATAATGAGAATTGTAGACGCCATGAAACCCAGAATCCAGGGGTATTCCCACACAGATGTCAGAAACTGTTGGAAGAAAATCAGATATTGATCCTTCTAAAATTCTACTTTGTTCTGAGGAAGAAAAACATCACAAGCGACATATCCAGGAGGCATCCCAGAACACTATGCTGTGAAACAGAATGAAAGAAGACTTCTCTATGTTCACCTGAAACTCCGGATTGAGAAATCCAAGTCAGAGATACTTGACAAAATATTTAAAAAATCTGCAAAAATAAGGCAATTGTATACAAATGTGAAAATATGAATGCACTGCAACTTACAGTGGGCTACTACTGGAGCCAGATACTTTGTAATCACCCTTGGCGCTGACAGCAACCAAAAGGGGCAAGGTACTGAACTGAAAATGTAAATCTGACACAAAGTCTTTAAAAAATGTAGGAAATCTTTGAGACTTGGAAAGTGATGACACACACCTTTTAAATGCAGTGTGACCAAAAAAACTGAAAGGTGGAATAATAGGCAACAGACTGGAAGAGAAGTAAAAAACAACATCCTGGGCAGTTTTACTGAAACTCCAAGTTAGGGAGGGGGAAAAGCAAGAAGGCGCATGTATTTACTCTGCTTTTTAGACTTAGTTTTGGGAAAATCCTCCCTTCTTTTTGAGCCTCCCTACCAGTGCTTTGTGAAAACGTGTTTGCCTGTACCTTGCTGAGACTGTAAATGTTGTGTACTATAAAAAGATCCTGAACTGGAAGGACATTTCCAATAATATTTTATTGTTGCCTCCATTAGTATCTGTTACCCATACTTAGAAAACAAGGGCCTAAAGGAATTAAGACCCTATCAACCACAAGATCATAGGAAGTTACTAGACTATTGGCCCTGAGGCCCTTACGAGCCTAGCCAAGAATTTAGCCCATGCTCCAACAAGTCAGTACGCTATGCCACTGTCCAGCAGTGACACAGGTGGAATCCCAGGGGTGTATTTTCTGTTCCCCATCCAGTTATCCAGGTTGCGCTTAAGAAGGGGTACTCTGCTTGACATGGAAAGGGAGTCTATTCCACACAAGACAGAGTCTCTGAGACACAAATCTGCTCCACCAAGTCCTATTGATCTCACAGAACAGGATGAGGTTGTGCATGCCCGTTACTCGAGTGGAGCTTTACTTGCGGATATGCAGCAATCCCATCAGGGCGGGGTCTGAGACTGCTTTTTACACCAGACAGAAATCATCTCTGAGTATCTTTACAGGGACAGGACCTTTAGCCTATCTGTACAGGATAGATGTTTGAGGTCTTATCCTGGTGATGAACCACTGTAGTCTCTCCCAACTGCTGCATGTGCTTTGTGAGGTACATGCCGAAAGGCGCATTGTACACAATCATGGGTCTTATAGGAAAGAATACAGGGATTTTATGACCACCTTGTCCCAGGATGAGATACCCTTACTAATGAGGTGGGCCACGTAGAAAGCTTTCCGTACAATGGAGGAAATATGGTGGTCAAAAGTCAGTTTGCTATCAACCTGGGGGCCCAAGTCCCTCACGACTGACTGCATGCTTAGGACCTTATCAATGTGATAATTTATGGGGGCATCATTTTTCCCAAAGGGGATGATGATGCATTTTTTGGCATTCAGTTTGAGGCCGTGTTTCTGGCACCAGTCATTTGCTTGGGTGAGACCCTCTTGGAGGATGTCCACATCACTAGGGGAATTGATGACAGCACTCAGCTTGCAATCATCTGGGGAGAGATGGGGACTTCGAAACTGACCACTTTTTGGTCGGATCTTACCAGGGATGATGACACTGTAAGGATGCTGCAGTGGTTAATCATATCGGTTAATACCACATCCAAGGTATTTTTACCTCTTGTGGGGGTGTCGGCTAACTGGTTCAAAGCATTTGCATTGACAAAATCCCTGTGCATGTGTATTTTGGCATAAATATTTCTTCCAATCTATTGTTGGACAGTTAAAGTCGCTCAGGATGAGGGTAAAGAGTTGAACCTTGATAGATTCGAAGAGGTCCAGATAGGTGGAGTGGGCATCTTGAGTCAAAGTTGGAGGCCTATAGCTAGCTATGATTTGAAAAGGGGTTGTGTCAGTTGTTAACTGCACCTGGAGTGTTTCCTGTGTGTCATACTCTTTGACCAGCCAGCAGGTGTGTATGCCTTTTATATATATTGCAACTCCACCTCCTTTGCGTTGCTTACCACGGTTTGGGGTCTGAACGTATGACAGGATGAGTAACTTGGTATGGCTGGGGTGCTCTTGGCAGGTTTAAACCAAGGTTTCTGTGACTACACAAATGTCAGCATCTCCCAGGGTTAAGAATGTTTACAATGAGTGCAATTTCATGTTTAGACTCCTAACGTTAAGCAGCATGAGCTTTAATTTACGTTTTGATGAAATTTTCATGTTGGTACTTTTAACATCATGACATTGACTAAAAAAGGCACTATGGGGGAAGCAACCATCTTTGCCAAGAGCCTGAAGCCCAAGGGAGACAGATGCAGGCCATCTCTGGCAAAGCATCATGGTTTGTGAATCATGTCATCCCAGGCTGTCAGGTACTGGATTCCCTTGGAATAAAACAAGAAACTAAGCCAATTGTTAAAGTCAATCATTTTCTGTTTGTATTGAGGCATCATCATTCTGTATTCTGCGGTGGTACAGCGGTAGCGTTATTACCTCACAGCAAAAGGTTCTCCCGTTCGATTCTCGCCTTGGCTTGGGAGTGCCTTCCGCGGTTGGGTACCATTTGAAAGACATGCGTGTGTAAATGGGCGTGCCTTCGTTGAAGGTTGGGCGTCGAGCTGGCACCTCGGCGTTTTCATAAAAACTCTACTGCTAATCATTAGCAAACCGGAGTTCCGCTGTGGCAACCCCTTACCGGGAAAAAGCCGAAAGACAAACAACAACATTGAGGCATCATTCTGGGTGATGGTAGAATGCTGCTTAAGGCTAGGGACATACCTGGCTGGAACACATTCAGTGAGCTCGATCATGTCTCCCTGCAGACAGTCCAGGGAGGTATGTCTCAAGTCATTCACGCCAACATGGACTATGACAGTGCCATAACAGTACCTGTTGAGAGACTTGAGCGCATGGGTGATATGGCGGATTCTGGCACCTGACAAACAACTAACCGTGACTTTATCCTTAGCCAGCCTGGTGAGGGGCACATCTGTGTGTCTCACAATGGAGATCCCCCATGACTAATCAGTTAGGGTTTATGTTTAGGCCTTAGTGGCTGTGAGACACAGGTGTGTGGACTATGTGTGGTGTGGCGGACAGTGGAGTCTGCGTGTGTTTTGCCTCGGAGGTCTCTTTTGTGGGGGTGGGTGGTGATTGAGGTGCGGTGTTCATGTTGACAACCTTCTCAGCGCCAGATATACTGGGTGTGGGGGAGAGCAATGATACTAGGTGCCTGATGTAATCGCAACTCTCACAAACTGTGTTCTTAGGTGCCTGATGTAAACAGATCTCTCACAGATTGTGTTTCCTAGGTGTCTGATGTAACCACATGTCTCATAAAATGTATTCCTAGATGCCTGATGTGACCGCATCTCTCACAGACTGTGCTCCTAGGTGCCTGATGTAACTGCATCTCTCACATATTGTGTATTGTGTTCCTAAGTGCCTGATGTAACTGCATCTCTCTCAGATTGTGTTCCTAGGTGCCTGATGTAACTGCATCTCACAGATAGTGTACCAAGGTACCTGATGTAACCGCATCTCTCACAAATTCTGTTCCTAGGTGCCTGACGTAACCGCATCTCTCACAAATTGTGTACCTAAGTGCCTGATGTAACTACATCTCTCACAGATTGTGTTCCTGGGTGCCTGATGTAACCGCATATCTCACAAATTGTGTACCTAGGTACCTGATGTAACCAGATCTCTCACAGATTGTGTACCTAGGTGCCCGATGTAACCGTATCTCTCACAGATTGTGTACCTAGGTGCCCGATGTAACCACATCTCTCACAGATTGTGTTCCTAGGTGCCTGATGTAACTGCATCTCTCACAGATTGTGTTCCAAGGTGCTTGATGTAACTGCATCTCACAAACTGTGTTCCAAGGTGCCTGATGTAACTGCATCTCAGAAATGGTGTTCCTAGGTGCCTGATGTAACTGCGTCTCAGAAATGGTGTTCCTAGGTGCCTGATGTAACTGCATCTCAGAAATGGTGTTCCTAGGTGCCTGATGTAACTGCATTTCAGAAATGGTGTTCCTAGGTGCCTGATGTAACCGCATCTCACAAATTGTGTTCCTAGGTGCTTGATGTAACCACATCTCACAAATAGTGTTCCTACGTGCCTGATGTAACTGCATCTCTCACAAATTGTGTTCCTAGGTGCCTGATGTAACTATATCTTTCACGGATTGTGTTCCTAGGTGCCTGATGTAATCGCATCTCTCACAGACTGTGTTCCTAGGTGCCTGATGTAACTGCATCTCTCACAGGTTATGTTCCCAGGTGCCTGATGTAACTGCATCTCTCACAGACTGTGTTCCTAGGTGCTTGATGTAACTGCATCTCTCACAGATTGTGTTCCTAGGTGCTTGATGTAACTGCATAGGTTCATAGGTTCATACTAGGCTATTCTGAGACCATTTCACATCTTTTCTTATATAAAATAATGGCTAGAGCAGTACACTATGTACCCATGCATGAACTGGTTCAATATTACCCACACCTACAGATGTACGAGATTAAGTACATAGGTGCATGGATTTAAAGGATTTCTTTTGTGGAACCTAAGAACATGTAAGAAGACATTAAACAAAAGATAATACAAAAAATTGAGAAACTGGAAGCTCTTAATCATGGACAGGGAGAGTAAAATACAAGCAGTGAAAATGTTTTCAGTCCCTTTGGTCTTATATATAGAGATCAGGTGCATTTTTATAAAAACAGAGAAGTTTTGGATAAGACTACAAGGAATTTTATTTGGGAGGGTTAGTGGATTCTCCTCACCGAACAAGGTGGTTTAGCATTACCTAAACATAAGGATTATTTTAGCACTATGCAGATAAGGTTCACATAACTCAAACACAGGGTTATAAATCAAAGTGGAAAAATATGATGAAGTGGTGGGATGGATTTTGAGAAACAGACTAGGATTTTGGATATAGCAAGTTCTTAAAGAGAGCAAGCATAAAGAGCATTACATTCATAACGTAGTAAAAAGAAGAACCCTAAGATTTAAGTCAGTGTGGGAATGAAGAAAGATTTCACCAACAGGAATGTCTGCAGTTAAGAGTTATAAACAAAAGCAAGGGTAAGAGGGGGCTGGAATTTACTAGAGGAAATCTGCAAATGAAATATGAAGTTTACTATCATTTCCATTAAGTGCCTTCATCAAATTCTCACATCAACGAACCAGTACGTTGAAAATAAAAATGTTGCTGTTTTGGAAATGTGGCAGTTGGAGTACATGTTCCTTTCGAATGTCCGTTGTGGTTTGCTGACTTTCCATTCGAGGTCTAGCCGCTTGGTAAACTGTCTTTTAATGCTGCCATCTACCATAGAAAGCACATCGTGGAAATGATAGTAAACCAACTATGACACTGGCAGCAAGTAACTCAGGAAGAAATATTGAACAGAATGGAATGAAGCTAAGCAGTTAGTCTAGAACAGAAAATCTTATTAAAAAAAGTTTAATAACAAAACATATAAAACGCTGTATGAGAACTACAAGAGAACTGGACGTTGGCAAAGACTGGTAAAAGAGAATGGAAAGGCCATTTACAAGGAACAATTGGAAGGAATCTGTACGGCTCCCACATGTGCAAAAAAGTCCAGAAGGTTTAAGATTTTTGTATGGAAAAGTGTTTGTATAGATATTTTAAACACAAAGACTTCAGAGGATTTTCTAAAGGTATACACCAAATATTGCAGTGTGACGGGGAAGAGAGAGGGAATTAAGGAACATTTTTTAGGAATGTAATGAGATGACAAATTTTACTAACCCCATGAGGAGTACTTTGATGAAGTGCTGAGGGGACAAATGGTTGCCTAAGGGAATTAATCTTTTCAGCTGAGATACAGAATTTTTACTGCCTAGAGAAAGTAAGACCTTACCCAAGTTTAATGCTAACAGCTGCCAAAAAAGCATTTATAAGTGCAACTCAAAATCTATACCAAATCTTACAGAAGTTTTGAGTACTACAAAAGATGCATACAAAATAAAAGGAGGGGAAATCTTTAAGAAAGGGAAGCAACAAATTTCATATAAATAAATGGAATTTGTTGGAACAATACATGCAGAATAATGTTCAGAAGTTAAGTTTAAGGAAGGAACTGAGCAATTTATGTAACTGAGTGAATGAAAATTGTTCAGAAGAAAACATATGCATATTTCATGACAATTACAATGTCAACTCAATACAGTTTGCAATGTGATGATTCAATAAAGATATTTAAAAAAACAACTCCCCTTAACCTAAAGTACAAAGTATTTGATGTACCAAAAACAAGGTGCTCCCTCCCACATCATACTTCTTATATGTATTTAGTCCTTCAGGATAGCATGGAAGGAGCAAGGCATGATGGGCAAGTATCACAAGAAAGAGAGAAAATTCCCAGTGTTCTTAGGATGTGGAACAGTTTGGCTCAAGAATCTCTGCAGCTGCTTAGAAAAACTGGGTCTGAAGAAGAATGGATGACAGCAGAATGGCCAGTCAGAACATGACTGGACAAGGGGCTAATGGAGAGAAGCAGACAGAACAGGGTTGGGAAAAGAAACGTGAAGGATGATATATGAGAAGAGGTTAGGTTAGTACAAGCAAAGGATGAAGGGAGAAAGTGGGAGATGCAACCATGAAAGACAGGGCAAAAAGGAAACCAAGGTGGAAAGACTGTTACAAGGAAATAGAAAGAGCCATGTAAGAGCCAATGCCAGAAGGACAGCAGGAGGCAGGCTGGCAAAGCAGGTTATTCAGACAGGATGGAAAGAGAGGATGAAAGATACACAAGTCCAGTGGGCCTGAATGAAAAAAAATATGTAAGAAATAGAAAAGAGCTACTGGTACGATACAGAGAAGAATTAGCAAACGGTGAAAACTGGAAGGGTTGAGGTCAAGCGTGATACCAAGGAGCTGGAATGGTGCATTTCAGAAGAGTACTATGTAAAGAGTAAGACATTGAAGAAAATGTCAGGAAAAGAGACAGTGTCTCCTGTGCTGCTAAAGGGGGTGTTGTCTCAGGTCAAGTACCCTTTCAGGAAGGCAGGAAAGACTCAACCTCTTCTCTGAAGTCCAACATAGGGGTAGAGAAGGAGACAGTCTAAGGAATAATATTGAAAAACTGACCAGTTAGGCAGAAAGAACAATTAAAGATAAAGACAGACAAATGCAAAGAACAACACATCCAGGAGATTTTATTTTATTTTGAATTTGTTAACTGGACAGAGAACTGATCCCATTAGACATAGTTTAGTTTCAGCCTAGGGTAAACCCAACTGACACAAGACATTACATACAAACTGAATGGCAAAATGCAGTGTATACATATATTATACACCCAGTGAAGATCATAGTCAGCTTGAGGATATAAAGCCAATAGATACATGACACTACAGAGTGACTGACAAAACACAATATATACAGAGTGTAAATCAGAGCTGGCATGTTGAAAGAACTGCCATCAGAAGTAGAGTCAGAGCAAGTTATGCAGAATGAGTGAAGAGATTAAGTTGTACGAACAGAGATAGCACTTGCATTTCCTCGAGTATTGAAATGTGCTTTAATTTCTTATCCGAAAATGGGGTAAGACGAATGATATTTAAGAAAAGAAAAACAGAGATATTCCCATAGTTTGGGACCAAGTACTGAGAAAGCATGGACTCTGCAGTGACTATTCCCACAGTTTGGGGCCAAGGACTGAGAAAGCATGGTCTGTGCAGTGAATATTCCCACAGTTTGCGACCAAGGACTGAAAAAGTATGGTCTGTGTAGTGAATATTCTCTCAGTTTGGGGCCAAGGACTGAGAAAGCATGGTCTCTGCAGTGAATATTCCCACAGTTTCGGGGCCAAAGACTGAGGCGGCATGGTCTCTGCAGTGAATATTCCCACAGTTTGGGGCCAAGGACTGAGAAAGCATGGTCTGTGCAGTGAATATTCCCACAGTTTGGGGCCATAGACTGAGAAAGCATGGCAGATGCAGTGAATATTCCCATATTTGGGACCAAGTACTGAGAAAGCATGGTCTCTGCAGTGAATATTCCCACAGTTTGGGGCCAAAGACTGAGAAAGCATGGTCTCTGCAGTGAATATTCCCACAGTTTGGGGCCAAAGACTGAGAAAGCATGGTCTCTGCAGTGAATATTCCCACAGTTTGGGGCCAAAGACTGAGAAAGCATGGTCTCTGCAGTGAATATTCCCACAGTTTGGGGCCAAAGACTGAGAAAGCATGGTCTCTGCAGTGAATATTCCCACAGTTTGGGGCTAAAAACTGAGAAAGCATGGTCTGTGCAGTGAATATTCCCACAGTTTGGGGCCAAGGACTGAGAAAGCATGGTCTGTGCAGTGAATATTCCCACAGTTTGGGGCCAAGGACCGAGAAAGCATGGTCTGTGTAGTGAATATTCCTACAGTTTGGGACCAAGGACTGAGAAAACATGGCATATGCAGTGAATATTCCCACAATTTGGGACCAAGAACTGAGAAAGCATGGGTGTGGAGTGAATATTCCCACATTTTGGGACCAAGAACTGAGAAAGCATGGTCTGTGCAGTGAATACTCCCACAGTTTGGGACCAAGAACTGAGAAAGCATGGTAGATACAGTGAATATTTCCACAATTTGGGACCAAGGACTGAGAAAGCGTAGAAGCAGTGAATATTCCCACAGTTTGGGACCAAGAACTAAGAAAGCATGGCAGATGCAGTGAATATTCTCACAGTTTCGGACCAAGGGCTAAAAAAGCATGGTCTATGCAGTGAATATTCCCAAAGTTTGGGGCCAAGGACTGAGAAAGCATGGTCTGTGCAGTGAATATTCCCACAGTTTGGGGCCAAGGATTGAGAAAGCATCATCTCTGCAGTGAATATTCCCACAATTTGGGACCAAGGACTGAAAAAAAACATATGTGCAGTGAATATTCCCACAATTTGGAATCAAGGACTGAGAAAGCACGGTCTGTGCAAGTGAATTTGTGGGGTCTGCAGGGGAAGACACAAGTAGATTTCTAATTTCTAAAGTTGTGTGCTGGTGCATCTTTCAACAGTCTAGAGACTTAAAAAAAAATCAGCAGGCTGTTTCAGAGCTAGCCAGTTAGCTGTTTTCAATGGTTTTGCAAAGTTTATCATTTCTTGGGGACAGAGGGCTGAATCTGTAAACTGTTTTCAATGGTTTTGCAGAGGTTGTCACTTCTTGGGGACAGAGGGCTGAATCTGTAAGCTGTTTTCAATGGTTTTGCAGAGGTTGTCACTTCTTGGGGACAGAGGGCTGAATCTGTATATAGGGTGTGAGATGGACCGATTAGTTAATACATTTCTTTTAGAGGCTGCAGCAATTAAAGGGAGATCATTTTCTAGCTAAGCCAAGCCAGTTAGGTGCCTTTGCCTAGGTCATTTCTACAGAATCCTAGGAGGCTACTATGCTATCAAACAAGAGATCATTTCAAGGCTAGCCTTTTCCTCCCAATGTAATACCACAGATACTGTAGTCAATACCCAGGACTATATTTTGTAATGACTGCCCATGTCCAGGACTTAGGGCACTATCCCCGGTATGAATTTGCTGAGCCCATCCACTCATCCAGGTTCCTTTTAAACAGTGTCATAGAGGTTCTCAGTTTCACATGAAATGGTAGCCTATTCCAAAGTAGCAGCAGTCAGTGGGGGACAAATCTGTTCCTCCAACACATCCTATTAAAGTCGCAGGCCATACTTAGGTCCCTGGAATAGGTAGCTCAAGTCCAACTTGATTTATAGATGTGCAGCAAATTCATTAGATTTGGGTTGGAGATTGCTCTGTAAGCCAGGCATAAGCCTCCCCTAAGAAGTCTATATGATACGAAGTACAATGACAGCGACTTTAGTTGGACTGTGAAAGGCACATGCTGCAGTCCCTTGATCTTCTCTGTTAGAAACCTCTGATCTCTCCAATTGCTGCAGGTGTTTTGTGTGGTACATGCCAAAAGGGGCGCTATACTACGTTACTGACCTGATTAGTGACTAGTATAGAAGGGTTATAAACCCCTTTGCTCTAGAGGCAATGCCTTGGCTAATCAGGTGGGTACATAGAAGGCCTTCCTTACTGCAGCAAACACATGGTGATCAAAGTTAAGGTAGCAGTCTACTTGCGATGCCAGATCCCTTACCACTTCGTAGGTACATAGGGTATTCTTGTTAATTTGATGGTTTGAAGGGACACTTTTACTGAAGGGAATGATGATGCATTTCTTTGCATTCAGTTTGAGACCATGACTAAGACACCAGTCGTTGATCTTTGTAAGAGCCTCCTGAAGTACACTTTTTGGGGATTCGATAACTGCATCCAATTTGCAGTTGTCTGCATATTTGGTCAGCCACAGCGACTTACTTTTGGCCTGAACTTCTGAGAAGTATATACCAAACAGTAGGGGGCCCAGCAGTGAGCCTTGTGGTACCCCACTGGGGACAGGTCTGCTGGCTGATGTGGAGTCACCCACTTTGATAGTGTGGGACAGGTCTGTGAGCCAGTTGGCATTCCATTTTACAACAAATGGATTTACATTCAGTTTGACAAGTTTATCAGTAATGCCAGAGTGTGGGATTGCGTTGAAGGCTTTTGCCATGTCATGGTATGCTATGTGCAGAAATCTGCCCTCAAAAAATCCATCAGGTTTAACAGGCAGGATCTGCCCTTGACAAAGTCGAATTGGGTCGGATCCAGGGTTTGGAGGTCACTTATGTCTTTATTTGTGAGGTCCATGATGACACTTTCTATGGCCTTACAGATGAGGCTGGTCAGATTTATGGGTCTACAATTCCCTGGGTCTGTTGCTAGGCCACCTTTGTGGAGGGGAATAATTGTTGCTGTTCTCCATTCTGCAAGAACATAGCCTGTGGTTAGGCTGTGATTGAATAGGGTTACTTAATGGTGATGCTAGTTCATGTTTTAGTTTATTTAGAAGACAGCCTGGGATGCTGTCTGGTTCCATAGTGGCTGTGTTTTTTGCCTTAGACAAGGCTTTAATAACAGTTCTTTGGATATGTAGGATGGGGGGGGGGTTGTGGGCAAAGTTTGTGATAAGTTTGGAGGGGATAAGGGAGTAAAATTTTCACCAAATCTGTCCGTCAGCAGGTTTGCTATCTCTGCGGGATCAGGGTTTGTGTGATTCCGTTAGTCACTAGTTCTGCACATGCTTGGATCCTACCTTTTAGGGGGCATATGTAGCTGTGACAGGCCTTATCGTTATCCTTGGCTGTGATTGCGAAGTTTGTTTCAAAGTTATGTTAGAGAATTTGACATGGCTTATTTGCCTGTTGAGGCCTCGCCTTAGTTTTCCTAGACAGCAACGTTCTGCATTTGTTGTAAAATTCATTGCTGCTGGATGCCCACCAGGGCGGCTTGCTTCTACTTGAGGTTCTGGCTTTGATTCTCTCTGGAACAGATGAGTCTGTACACTTACACAAGTGACTGTACAGGGGTTTAGTATAGTTACCACTTCCATCAAGGGGTAGGACCTGGAATGCATTTATACCTTCCCCTAAAAGGGTATAGTTTGCCTTGGTGAAGTTTTTTCGTCTGATTTCACCCTTTGCAAGTTCTGGTGTTGGTGCCAGTTCGAAGGTAAATTATTTGTGGTCCAATTTAACTAATGAGGGTCCGACAGTTACATGCTACATCTGTTTACCATGTTAGTGAGGACCAGATCTAGTATGTTTGCTCCTCTTGTTGAGGTTTAAACAATTTCTTCAAGGGCATTTGAGTTAAAGTCAAGGAACTTTCGAGCTAGTTAGTTAGGGCTACAGTAGGTTTCCCAGTTGATGGTGGGATAATTGAAATCCCCCATTTCCAAAGAGTTTGGATATTTGGATTGACTCCAGTTTGGTCAAGTAAGCCTCGTGTGCATCATGATCCAAGGAGGGGGGCTCTATGACTAGCTATGACTTGAATGGGGGGTCTAGATAGAAAAGGGGAGAGCCTATTAGCTCAAAGTAGGAGAATGTGGAGTGTGTGTGTGTGTGTGTGTGTAGCTGGAAACATAGGAAGGGGTCTAACCAAATCCCTAGGTGTTGAATGAAGTGATATTTTCAATAGTTTTCAGATGATCAAGGATTTTTATAGGTTTGGAGATGGAAGTGAGTTTTTGTCTAGTGCCAAAAAGCATTGTTATTGTTTTAGAGTTTTGCAGTAATTCTTTATCATGGACTCATTGACAAAGGACATGAAAATAAGTCTGAAGTTCGATTTCAAGCAAACAATGTGGTTAGAGTGGAACACAACCATGCCAGCAGCATAAAACTGGAGCACTAGTGGTAAATCAAAAGGAAGTTTGCTAAAGTAAAAAAAAAGGACAGGAGTTCCTTCCGTGACGTAAGGGTTAGGAGAAGTGGAAATGAGACTCCAGAAACAAGGTAAAGCACACTAGTTTTCTGGGCCCTAGTCAAAGAAAATATTAAATACTGAGAGCCCTTCTGGAGACCAAATTAGGCTACCAAACTACTAGGAGCCATCCACTGGAACAGTGTGCAGGACAGACAAGAATAGATATGCAAAGTACAGATATGCAAGTAAAGATACCATTAACAGAAGATGTTCAAACAGATCACTGTTGTAGTAGCCTAGGATAAATGGGTTATAACTTGCCAAGGACATGACTGTAGAGCTTCTAAAGCTTAACTGCACCTTCCACATGCCCTAACTGCTGAACAGCTGAAGGAGAGTGCTATAAAGTCAGTGGTTAGGGCGATAAGCTTTCAGAATTTATTACCTCACAGTAAGGGAGGCTACAGCCCTAACAGCTATGTGAAAGGGACAAATACCTACATTCTAGCATAAATACAATAATAAAAGCAGGGGAATGGAGGGAAGGTTTTCCTTCTGCAACAGTGATCTATTAGAATGTCTAGAGTTATTGGCAAGTTTACTTACACAGCTGTGTAATGTCCACCATGAGAGCACTGTGAAAGAAACTGAGCACAACTGTGTAATGTCCACCATGAGAGCACTGTGAAAGAAAATGAACACAACTGTGTAATGTCCACTATGACAGCACTGTGAAAGAAACTGAGCACAACTGTCTAATGTCCACCATGACAGCACTGTGAAAGAAACTGAGCACAACTGTGCAATGTCCACCATGAGAGCACTGTGAAAGAAAATGAGCACAACTGTGTAATGTCCGCCATGACAGCACTGTGAAAGAAACTGAGCACAACTGTGTAATGTCCGCCATGGCAGCACTGTGAAAGAAACTGAGCACAACTGTGTAATGTCCGCCATGACAGCACTGTGAAAGAAACTGAGCACAACTGTGTAATGTCCACAATGACAGCACTGTGAAAGAAAATGAGCACAACTGTGTAATGTCCACCATGAGATCACTGTGAAAGAAAATGAGCACAACTGTGTAATGTCCACCATGACAGCACTGTGAAAGAAAAAGAGCACAACTGTGTAATGTCCACCAATGAGCACAACTGTGTAATGTCCACCATGAGAGCACTGTGAAAGAAAATGAGCACAACTGTGTAATATCCACCATGACAGCACTGTGAAAGAAACTGAGCACAACTGTGTAATGTCCACCATGACAGCACTGTGAAAGAAAATGAGCACAACTGTGTAATGTCCACCATGACAGCACTGTGAAAGAAAATGAGCACAACTTTGTAATGTCCACCAGGAGAGCACTGTGAAAAAAACTGAGCACAACTGTGTAATGTTCACCATGAGAGCACTGTGAAAGAAAATGAGCACAACTGTGTAATGTCCACCATGACAGCACTGTGAAAGAAAATGAGCACAACTGTGTAATGTCCACCATGAGAGCACTGTGAAAGAAAATGAGCACAACTGTGGACATTACACAGTTGTGCTCATTTTCTTTCCATCATGCCAGCACTGTGAAACAAACTGAGCACAACTGTGCAATGTCCACCATGAGAGCACTGTGAAAGAAAATGAGCACAACTGTGTAATGTTCACCATGAGAGCACTGTGAAAGAAAATGAGCACAACTGTGTAATGTCCACCATGACAGCACTGTGAAACAAACTGAGGACAACTGTGTAATGTCCACCATGACAGCACTGTGAAAGAAGCGGAGCACAACTGTGTAATGTCCATGACAGCACTGTGAAACAAACTGAGGACAACTGTGTAATGTCCACCATGACAGCACTGTGAAACAAACTGAGGACAATGAGAGGACTGTGAAAGAAACTGAGCACAACTGTGGACATTACACAGTTGTGCTCATTTTCTTTCCATCATGACAGCACTGTGAAACAAACTGAGCACAACTGTGTAATGTCCACCATGAGAGCACTGTGAAAGAAAATGAGCACAACTGTGTAATGTCCACCATGAGAGCACTGTGAAAGAAAATGAACACAACTGTGTAATGTCCACCATGAGAGCACTGTGAAAGAAACTGAGTAAAACTGTGTAATGTCCACCATGACAGCACTGTGAAAGAAAATGAAAACAACTGTGTAATGTCCACCATGGGAGCACTGTGAAAGAAACTGAGCACAACTGTGTAATGTCCTCCATGAGAGCACTGTGAAAGAAAATGAGCACAACTGTGTAATGTCCACCATGAGAGCACTGTGAAAGAAACTGAGCAAAACTGTGCAATGTCCACCATGACAGTACTGTGAAACAAACTGAGGACAACTGTGTAATGTCCACCATGAGAGCACTGTGAAAGAAACTGAGCACAACTGTGTAATGTCCACCATGACAGCACTGTAAAAGAAAATGAGCACAACTGTGTAATGTCCACCATGAGAGCACTGTGAAAGAAACTGAGCACAACTGTGTAATGTTCACCATGAGAGCACTGTGAAAGAAACTGAGCACAACTGTGTAATGTCCACCATGACAGCACTGTGAAAGAAAATGAGCACAACTGTGTAATGTCCACCATGAGAGCACTGTGAAAGAAACTGAGCACAACTGTGTAATGTCCACCATGACAGCACTGTGAAACAAACTGAGCACAACTGTGTAATGTCCACCATGACAGCACTGTGAAAGAAAATGAGCACAACTGTGTAATGTCCACCATGAGAGCACTGTGAAAGAAACTGAGCACAACTGTGTAATGTCCACCATGACAGCACTGTGAAACAAACTGAGGACAACTGTGTAATGTCCACCATGAGAGCACTGTGAAACAAACTGAGGACAACTGTGTAATGTCCATCATGACAGCACTGTGAAAGAAGCTGAGGAAGAGGAAGAATAAGAGTCCAGGAGCCTCTTGAGATGAATCTTGGCAAAGCCTGCTCCGGACCTAGAGAAATAATTTAATTTGTTGTGCTTTGCAGTAATGTGTACAGATGACCAAGTATCTACTTCTAGAGTCCAAACCTTTCCAAAAAGCCACAGAAGAACCCAATGCCCTGTAGAGTGGGCACTGACCTCGCCTGGAAGTGATTTGCTATGGTGCCTTTTAACAGTAACAGTAACAAACATCAGTAGCATAAGACAACCATAAATCAGAGTGACATATCTCTGAGAAAAAGGAATATTCCCGGAAATGGCCACCTCAGACTTTGTATATGAAAGCCCTTTTTTTCAGCCTTTCAGTCTCCATGTTTTGGGACTAACTTTGGGAGATCCTGACATTTCAAGTAATTTATGTGACAAAGTCCATTCTGTGAGGAAGCACATGGTAATTGCACTTTTTAAAAAAAAAAAAAAAAAAGGAAGAACCACTGTTGCCTAGGCCAAAGGGGAGTCCAGCATAATTATCCTGGAAGAGTCTTTCTGAATTATTAGAAGAACCCTGGATATCAAAGGAAAGGGTGAAAAGGCATTCAGAAACGATCACATCCACAGGAAGGAAAATGTATCTGTCTTTCAGCCTTTTGTACAGAGAAACCAAAAGAGCAGAATTTCTTCAGCCACCTGTTGTGAATGGAGACATTCAACTCTACTTAAGTTCTCCTTAGCCGAATCAATTCATATGAACAAAGATATGGCATCCAAGTACAAGGAAGTCATTGTTCCAGTGTATTCAGCATTCCTCAGATCTATCATTAAGTACAATGCCCCCCTTTGGTACGTACCTAACCAGGCATATCCAACAACTTGAATGTCCACAGAGGGCCCTCACTAAAAGAATACAGGGCATAAGTAACAATCTATGTCTGGCATACAGGGCATTGTCAGACCCCACTCTGACGGACCTCCTGCATATCCACAAAACAAACAGCACAATAATTACCAGTTCTAAAGACTTAAACCTTGCCTATGATATAAATAGGACCTACTGGAGAGAGAAGTATGTATCCCAGAGACTACCCCCTCTATGGAACAGGCTCCCCATCTATGTGAAGCAGACGTCCTCCCTAATCCAATTCAAGTGCAGCTTGGACAACTGGATGGGAAACCAGAAATTCATACCTAGTTTGGCACCTATGTCTCTAATGCAAACAGGTAACCTGTAAATGGTTCATCTCCCAGGGCCATGATTACACTTATCAAGGGTATCAGAACTTGGCAGAGATTTGGGATGCATGGCTAGGCTTACAAAGGTGCTTGGGGTGGTTAGCCTAGTAAACACCGACGAGCTTGTGGAAGATCCGCGGGTTCAACTTCAGCTTGTGGATGTTCTGTTCTGGTATTGCACAGCTTACCTGCAATAAAACATTACCATGACGGGATGTAACGGATGTAGCACCTATGAATGTAATGGATGTAGCACCTAGGAATGCACTGTACTGATGCACAGCTTACCTGCAACAAAACATTGCTATGATGGAATGGAATGGATGTAGCACCTAGGAATGCACTATACTGATGCACAGCTTACCTGCAACAAAACATCGCCGTGACGGAATGTAACAGATGTAGCACCTACGAATGTAATGGATGTAGCACCTACGAATGTAATGGATGTAGCACCTACAAATGTAACGGATGTAGCACCTAGGAATGGACTGTACTGATGCACAGCCTACCTCCAACAAAACATTGCTATGATGGAATGTAACGGATGTAGCATCTAGGAATGGACTGTACTGATGCACAGCTTACCTGCAACAAAACATTGCTATGATGGAATGGAATGGATGTAGCATCCAGTGATGGAATGTAATGGATGTAGCATCTGGGAATGGACGGTACTGAGCTGCTAAATCCAAGACCACCACAGGTAGTCTGCTAAAGGAAAGTACAGTTGTGTTACACTTACCATAAATGTAGATGTTCGAGTGTATTCATTGTTTCAGTCATTACATTTGGGTAATCTGCAGGCAGGTAGCCCTCAGTTGGCCTGATTAACAAAGTCTTGGGTCATGCATCAGTTGCTGTCCCTTCTTCCATGACGTCAGGTCGTCAGGGATATAAAACATGCATCCGACGCCATTACATCAGTTTTTCTTGCCCCAGATGTCAGGTGGCCCCTAATGGGGAGCAAATAAAATTAAAAACACAAAAATATACCACCAACCAAAAGCAAATACACCAAAAAGGTTTTTAAGAAGAGAGAAAGAAAGTAGCGGTATAGCCAAAGAAAAGTAGGGCGTGGAGGGAGGGTAACCAGGACTGCAACAGTGAATACACTCGAACATCTACATTTATGGTAAGTGTACACAACTGTACTATGTTCTTCGTGTTTCACTGTTGCAGTCATTACATTTGGGTAGATTCCCAAAGCTATGGTTGGGAGGAGGAGTTTATAAAGCATTAGGGTCAGCTATAAGGCCCTGCAAGACATTAGTGGCAAAGCCAGCTCTGGATTTAGAGAAAATTGGTAAATGATAATGCTTGGTGAAAGTATGTACAGAACTCCAGGTAGCAGCTTCTAGAATATCCCTGGTAGGAACACCTCTGAGAAAGGCTGCAGAAGTAGATGCAACCCTGGTGGAGTGAGATCTGATCCCCTGGGGGATACGTTTTCCATGGAGCTTATAGCAGAAATGAATGCAATGGCTTATCCATTTAGAAAAGGTTTGTTTTGAAACAGCCTTCCCCTCTGCCCCTGCAGTAAATGCTACCAGCAATTGTTCAGATTTTCTTCGAGATTTAGTCCTGTCCAAGTAGAATCTAAGTTGTCTGTGCACATCCAAGGAATACAGAATCTGTTCCCCTTTGTTCTGTGGGTTGGGAAAAAAGGTTGGCAAATGAATGGACTGATTAAGAGCCACACTGGAAACCACCTTGGGCATGAAGGATGGATTGGTCCTGAGATACCCTGTCCGCATGAAAGGTGATGAAAGGCTCCACTGCCATAAGGGCCTGTACTTCAGATAGCCTTCTAGCTGAAGTCATTGCTAAAAGGAAGGCTGTTTTCCAAGAAAGAAATTTTAAGTTTGCAGTAGCAGCTGGTTCGAAAGGAGGTAGAGTGAGCATCTCCAAAAAAAGTTAAGGTCCCAGGCAGGGGTAGGAGCTCTCCTGGGTGGCTCAAGTTCTTTGCCCCTCTGAGATACTGCTTGAGCAGGGGATGAGAGAAGAGGGGTGGATTCTGTGTTATAATAAGCTGAAATAGCTGAAGCATGGATTTTAATAGAGGAAAACGACAGGCCCTTGTGAAGCATCTCAGTTAAGTATTGCAAAATCTGAGGTAAATTGGGCACTGCTGTGCTCATCCCTAAAGACTGGTTCCAGGCACAGAATCTTTTCCATTTGTCAGCATAAGATTTTCTACTACTAGGTCTTCTCGCCTCCAAGATGACATCCATCACAGGTTTGCTGAGGGATGATATGGGTGAATTTAAGTGATTAGCCAGGCTGCAAGGTTCAATGTTGGAAGCTGTGGGTGCAGAATCTGGTTCTCCTGCTGAGACAGCAAGGACGGGGTTTGAGGCAGGTGCCATGGAGATATTTGCGACACACTGCGCAGGAGTGGGTACCAGTGTTGGTGTGGCCAGTCTGGAGCAATCAAAATCATTCTTGGTTTGTCCTGTTTGACTTTTAGCAGAACTTTGGAGAGCAGAGGCAGAGGGGGAAAGACAGACTGATAGGTTTTTCCAGCTGAAGGACAGAGCATCCACTTTCCAGGCTTCTTTGTGGGGAGTCCTTGTGCAAAACTTGTCCAACTGGTAGTTCTGGAGGGAGGCAAATAGATCTATGTCTGGGCTCCCCCATTTGCTTGTCACATGTTGAAAATCCATGGTTCCTGTTTCCACTCGTGTGGGTCCATGAGTCCATCTGCTAGTGTATTCAATTTTCCTGGCAGGAATTGAGCTTGTAGGTGCACTTGGTAGCTCAAGGCTGTGTTCCACAATGCCATGGCTAGTCTGCAGAGGGGGTAAGAATGTGTACCCCCTGCTTGTTTATGTACCACATAACCATGGTGTTGTCCATCTTTACCATTAGTTGTCATGGAAGAATGTAGTCCTTGAAGGCTGTCAGAGCATTCTGTACAGCTAACATTTCTTTTTGATTGATATGTAGGTGCACTTGATTTGGGTTCCATTTGCCCTGAATGCACTTCCTGCCAGGTGAGCCCCCCATGCATAGTCTGATGTGTCTGTAGTTAGGGTTTGGGTGGCAGGGGTTAGTGTGAATGGCAGTCCCTTGTTTTGGTGGCAGGCCTCTGCCCACCATAGGAATTCCAGACGTAGGCAAGGTATGATAGGAATCATTGTTTCCAGGCTGTGACAATGTTGACTCCATAGACTTTTTAAGTACCACTGTAGTTTCCTCATATGCAGTCTTGCATATGGAATTAGAAGAATGCAGGAGGCCATGAACCCCAAGGCTTGCAGTATTTTTCTTGCAGATAGCAGGGTTTTGGTGGCTACTTCTCTGAAGTAAGTTACCAAATGAATTTGCTTCTCTAGCGTGAGGTAAGCCATCTGGGCAGTTGTATTCAAGCTTGCACCCAGGAATGTAATCTGTTGAGAGGGTGCTAGTTGTGATTTATTTTCGTTTATGGTGTACCCCAGACAAGTTAGAACCCTTTTTACAAATGCCAGATGATTTAGTATGCCCTGGTTTTCTGTCTGAATTAGACAATTGTCCAGGTATGGATATATTTGAATATTTCTTTGCCTGCAAAATGCAATAACTGGAGCCAGGCACTTTGTGAATACCCTGGGCACAGTAGACAAGCCAAAGGACAGTGCAGAGAACTGATAATGCAAGTAGCCTGCTTTGAAGCGTAGGCATCTTCTGCAAGATTCCCTGATTGGGATGTGCAGGTATGCTTCTTTTAAATCTAGAGTTGTCAACCAGGCATCTTTGCCTAGCATAAGAAGTAACTGGTGAAGAGTCAGCATCTTGAATTTTGGAATGTCCAGAAAGGTGTTTAGAATAGACAGGTCCAAAATTGGACGCCATGATTTGTCTTTTCTGGGTACTAGAAAAAGCCTGGAATAGAAACCTTGTCCCTTTTCCTCTTCTGGTACTGGTTGAATAGCTCCCATATTTAAGAGGGAAAGTACTTGTTTTTGAGCCTCTGCCCACTGATTTGGGGGCAGGTCTGGCCACCTGTATCTCTGGGACACTATATTTAAAACCCATTTGTGTCCTGGGTTATGAGTTCCCAGTTCTTTGCATGAAGAGCAATTTTCCCCCCAAAAAAGGTAAGTGCTTGGTAATTTAAAAAGAAGTCATGAAGACTGTTTACCATAGGGGGGGTGTCTTTTTACTTCCAGATTTGGAAGTGGAGGCCCCCCATTGCTTAGTTGTGAGAGTCCCCGGGATTGAAACTTGGTACTTTTGGTGTGTCTGGGTTTGGCTTGAGAGGATCTGGAAGGAGCTGGAAAAGACCAGTTCTTAGCAGGCCAGTGCCTACTAAATCTTGGACGTTTCACTTGTAAGAAACCTTTAACAGTTTGCATAGATTTAGCTTTATTTTCCATCTTTTTTTAGAACTTCTTCAGCTTTATTGCCAGACTGTCCTGATTTAAAGGAGCATCCGACAATTTTGCTTTAACATGATTAGGCAAAGATTGCTCCTTAAGCCAAGTATGCCTTCTAAGCACAGACCCAGTAACAGCAGCCCTGCAGGAGGCCTCTAAAGAATCAAAACCACATTGCAAAGTATGTTTTCCAACTTGTTCAGCAAAATGCAATAAATCCTGTAAATCTGTAGTTTCCACATAGTCAGAAATAAACATAATTTTCTGTTTAAGCAGTCCGATAATATGCTGTTGATATTTTAACATATGAATTTGGCAGGTTAAAGCCCTGATTGCCAAGGCTGCAGAAGTAGAAACCTTCTTACCCCATCTATCCAGCGCCCTGGAGTCCCTATCAGAAGGGGTAGGATTTTTAGCAGTAGAAGCCTTAATGCCCTTAGGCCCCTGAGAAATGGTTTCTGGATCTGAAACAGGATATTTGAAAAGGAACTTGTGGGCCTCAGGAACCCTGTAGTATCTGTCAGGTTTACTAGGAGTCAGAGGCAGGGAATCAGGGGCCATACTGAAAACATATCATCAACAATGTCTAGTACAGGAGGAATATCCAAAGGCCTAGGCTAAAGAAGGAATCCCCCAAGCCTCTTTTTTGAATCAGAAAATTCCTGACTTTCCCAGTGGAAATGCTCCCTTATGGTATGTAAAGTTTCTCCAAAAGAAAAATCCTCAGGAGGGGAAGGAGAGGGAATGGAATCTTCTGCATCAGAATCCTCATAAGTAGGTATGGACAAATCCAAGTCATTAGAAGAGTCAAAAGAAAGAGAAACCTGATCAGAAGATTCATAATCCAGCTCAGCCCTAAGCCTCTTGGGGGTGGGTTGACTACCCCTGATTAGAGTAATTAAATCTTCAGCCATTTTGATCATTTATTTTTTAGGCATAGGGGCCTGAACATGTGGCCTGGGCCTCATTTTTTTAGACATGGATCGAGATTTAGGCCTTAGTAATGAAGGCGGTGTCGATTTGATATGCAAGTCTGTAGGCCTGAATACACCTCAGAAGCAGGTGCCTGCACAGCGGCTCCGGACCTATCCAAGGTAGAGACATCCGCGGGTTGCATAGGTGAAGCCTCTCGCGGCATACCAGACTCCGAATGGGTCTCAGTAGAGGCCTGTGAATTAGAAGTAGTGGGCATCAGGGGCTGCGAAAGCACCTCACTTAGTACCGGCAAACTGGCGACTGGCTTAGGAGAAGCGTCGGCGGTGGTTTTGGACCTCGGCAGCCTGTTTCTGTCTTTATCTTTGCGTTTTTTCAGAATCCCGGTAGTCGGATGGCTAACCAAAGACATTTCTGGATAATTAAACCGAGAACCAAAACATTTAGAGGCAAAAATGTACCGACGACGGATATTGCGCTGATTAAATAAAGCACAAATCCAACAGCAAGGTACGTTGTGGTCAAGGCCTAGGCAAGGAATACAGTACGAATGAAAATCTTTGTGAGGTATTTGCTTTCCACAAGTAATGCAATTATTAACTTTTACTGACATCGGTAAGGAGCAAGAAAAAGTTTCCCCAACGGGGTACTTAGCTTTAAGTTGAAGACTTTGGTTCTGGAACTCGAAAACGAAAATTTCAGGAGTCGGACGACTGGCACTTGCAAACTGCTTCTGCTTCGGGCACCACACGGCAGAAAAGACTGATGTAATGGCATTGGATGCATGTTTATACCCCTGACGACCTGACGTCATGGAAGAAGGGACAGTAACCGATGCAGGACCCAAGACTTTGTTAATCAGGCTGACCGAGGGCAACCTGCCAGCAGATTATGCAAATGTAATGACTGCAACAGTAAAACACGAAGAACATCAGGGTCTGTCTACGTACATCAATATGGTGTGTCATCTGTGACAATTAGTAGAGGGCTTGGAACCCATACAACATTCAGAATTTAAGAGCATCCATTAGAGCCAACATTTCTTTGACATTTGTGTGTTTCAGTCTCCCTTGACGGTTTCACATGCACTGAACTTTCACCCCTTGGATACAGTTCCCCAAGTAAAGCCTAAAGCATCTATGGTTATAAACAGAAGAGGCTCTGGAAGGAAAAAGGGGAGACCAGGTTTGAGAAATTCACCCACCAGAGCAATTCCTTTCTTACAAGTTACAGCACTGAAATCTGAAGTTAGGGGGTGCTGACGGTGGATTCAAACTTATGAGGAACCACTGAATTTTCTCATGTGAAGTCTGTCCAAAGGAATAATGAGAATTGTAGACGCCATGAAACCCAGAATCCAGGGATATTCCCACACAGATGTCAGAAACTGTTGGAAGAAAATCAGATATTGATCCTTCTAAAATTCTACTTTGTTCTGAGGAAGAAAAACATCACAAGCGACATATCCAGGAGGCATCCCAGAACACTATGCTGTGAAACAGAATGAAAGAAGACTTCTCTATATTCACCTGAAACTCCGGATTGAGAACTCCAAGTCAGAGATTCTTGACAAAATGTTTAAAAAATCTGCAAAAATAAGGCAATTGTATACAAATGTGAAAATATGAATGCACTGCAACTTACAGTGGGCTACTACTGGAGCCAGATACTTTGTAATCACCCTTGGCGCTGACAGCAACCAAAAGGGGCAAGGTACAGAACTGAAAATGTAAATCCGACACAAAGTCTTTAAAAAATGTAGGAAATCTTTGAGACTTGGAAAGTGATGACACACACCTTTTAAATGCAGTGTGACCAAAAAAACTGAAAGGTGGAATAATAGGCAACAGACTGGAAGAGAAGTAAAAAACAACATCCTGGGCAGTTTTACTGAAACTCCAAGTTAGGGAGGGGGAAAAGCAAGAAGGCGCATGTATTTACTCTGCTTTTTAGACTTAGTTTTGGGAAAATCCTCCCTTCTTTTTGAGCCTCCCTACCAGTGCTTTGTGAAAATGTGTTTGCCTGTACCTTGCTGAGACTGTAAATGTTGTGTACTATAAAAAGATCACTAGATAAATGAATGATTCGGAGTAAACCACTTCTCCAACAAAACAGTGTAGATAATAGGATAAAATAACAAAATGGAGAAGCGGAACACAGCAGAAAGCAGCCAAATGTCCTTGTAGTAAGACTCCCATCTCATGAGAGATCTGTACTGTTAAAAGGTCTATCCTTTATACCTACTACACATAGTGTATTTGAAGAAACCTTACGAGATTTTAAACTTTTTGTCCGGAATTTATCCCTTAGGTTATTTTTTGGTAACAACAGTGATTCTACCACATATGCTAGATTTCACCGTCCTAGTACTTTCACACCTCAACTTCACCCACTGCTAGCTGCTTTTTCTAAACTAGTAGAGGATGATCTGTACAGAATGAGAGACAGCAATTCTAGAAGGCCTTTTAGTAGATATAACCTCACATTTCAAGAAAATGTTGCTCTTAAAGAGTTGTGTAAAGATGGAGACTTATCTATTAGGCCAGCTGATAAAGGAGGTGGCATAGTTGTTATGAACACTGATCATTATGTCTATAAAATGTTTACTATGTTGAGTGATGAACGATTTTACCAGTCAATAAGTACGGACTTGGTTCCTTTCTATTCACATAGAGTACATTTAGAACTTTTGAATTTACTGCACAGTAATCTGATAGACAATGATCTCTTCCTATTTCTAGATGTAGCCAACCCCACTATTCCGCTGATTAATGGTCTTCCTAAAATACATAAGGATTCACTAGATCCACCTTTGAGACCGATAGTGGCAGGTAAGGGATGGGCGACAGAACCAGTATCCATTTTCATAGAAAATAACCTTAGACCTATTGTTGACAATAATATCTATACACTAAAGGATACACGACAGTTCTTGTTAGACCTTTACCAACATTTGAGAGAACAACCTATAGATACTGACTACATTTTTGTTACTATGGATGTGAAATCTTTATTTACTGTTATACCTAATCAAGTTGGTATAGACATGGTCAGACGCTACTTGATACGTGAATCTACCTACAGCGATTCTATAATCCGTTTATTGACCTCATTATTACATCTTGTACTCTCTAATAACATCTTTTATTTTGAAGGGAGATGCTTTCTACAGAAAGATGGCGTAGCTATGGGCACTTCCTGTGCCAATAGCTACGCCAATCTGTTCATGGCAGAGTGGGAATACGAACATATGTTTTGTTTACCAACCTTTGTTGAACATGTTTCATTCTATAGGCGCTTTGTGGATGATTTATTTCTTTTATGGAAAGGTGATCATCACGATTTGTTGAGTTTCATCCACACCATTAATACATCTACTACATATTTGAGTTTTAGTTATGAAACATCAACCACGAAGATCCCTTTTTTAGATATTTTCGTTGAGAAATTACCTGGAGGGATGATTAATACAGGAGTATATAGGAAACCCTGTCATATGAACACTTTACTACACCGTTTAAGCATGCACCCCCCTTATGTTTTTCGTAATATTATTAAGGGACAGGCCACTAGGGCTTCTAGGTATAATCCTAGCGATTCTGGTTTTGATCAGGATATGAGAATTTTGCAACAGAGATTAATACATCGAGGTTATACATTATATGATATAGATAAAGGCACTGATGCCATTTTAGACCTTAGATTGGATACTGCTGCTCCATATTTTTCTGAGCAATATATTGACACCAATCCATCTACATTAATCAAACAAACTGCATTACAAAAGACGCCCTTCTCCATTTTTTATACTACTGATGTCCATTATATTCAGGATGTAGTTAGAGACCATTGGAAGGTCCTTATGGCAGATCCCCATATTAAAAACATTTTGGGTGACACCCCAATATTCAGGTATAGGAATAAGAAAAATCTTAAAAGATTGCTATGTGACAGGACATCTATGGATTCATTACTTTCTGTACCACCTTGTGGGACACACAGTTGTGGACACTGCAATTTTTGTAATTATATTAACACTGATTCTATTTTCATACACCCAGTCACTAATCGTTCACATTTTTTAAAGGCTCATGGGAATTGTATGTCCACTCATATTGTTTATCTTGCTTGCTGTTCCATCTGTCGTTCCTTTTATGTTGGCAAGACCAACAGAACCTTTAGGGATCGTATAAGAGAACATCTTTACAGCATCAGGATGGCACATAATAGTAATGCTTTAGCAAGACATGTACTTGAGTGTGGCCCCTCACATGTATTTAACTTTAGGATTCTAGAGACAGTCAATGTCAGTAGTAGGGGAGGAGATATAAGGACGCATACAGAGGGAAGAGAGAATTTCTGGATCATGAGATTCAGATCAGACAATCCCCCTGGACTGAATATGAAGTTATCAGTCAAACCATTTTTAAAAATGAGGAGACTCAAAGTTTATACATAACTGCTTATATATAATAGTATACATATGTATGCTCTATTGTGATGTATTATGCATATCTTAAATGTAACATCATTATTTATATATTACCACATTATATACTATCATACTATTATACTTTCCTAAGTTGGGGTAGTTGTTCATTTTCTGTGGTTGTTTGCTTAGTACATACATATTTTTATATATTCTTCATATATTTTTTTATATCTCTATAGTTTTAGATAGAATGATTTTAAATAATTTTTGAGGGCTTTGCATAAACATTATTATATTGTGTGTTTCTATGTTACTCTGTTGTGTCAATTATTGTATTTGAACACTTCAATACTGACAGTTAAGTGAGAATTAATTGAAGTTCATGATTGCTTTTCCCGCCAGTTTTAGGGTATATATATTATTGCCTGTTCAATACAATTTGTCTTGAGTCTGAAGAAGCCTGATATAGGTGAAAGCGCTCACTCATTGTTATTAAAAAAGCTTTTAACTGCTTTTGGAGTACTCATACCTTATTTGAATTGAGCTGCATTAATATTTTGCATTGTGCATTTTACTACAAGGACATTTGGCTGCTTTCTGCTGTGTTCCGCTTCTCCATTTTGTTATTTTACTATAAAAAGATCCTGAACTGGAAGGACATTTCCAATAATATTTTATTGTTGCCTCCATTAGTATCTGTTACCCATACTTAGAAAACAAGGGCCTAAAGGAATTAAGACCCTATCAACCATAAGATCACAGGAAGTTACTAGACTATTGGCCCTTACAAGCCTAGCCAAGAATTTAGCCCATGTTCCAACAAGTCAGTACGCTATGCCACTGTCCAGCAGTGACACAGGTGGAATCCCAGGGGTGTATTTTCTGTTCCCCGTCCAGTTATCCAGGTTGCGCTTAAGAAGGGGTACTCTGCTTGACATGGAAAGGGAGTCTATTCCACACAAGACAGAGTCTCTGAGACACAAATCTGCTCCACCAAGTCCTATTGATCTCACAGAACAGGATGAGGTTGTGCATGCCCGTTACTCGAGTGGAGCTTTACTTGCGGATATGCAGCAATCCCATCAGGGCGGGGTCTGAGACTGCTTTTTACACCAGACAGAAATCATCTCTGAGTATCTTTACAGGGACAGGGCCTTTAGCCTATCTGTGCAGGATAGATGTTTGAGGTCTTACCCTGGTGATGAACCACTGTAGTCTCTCCAACTGCTGCATGTGCTTTGTGAGGTACATGCCGAAAGGCGCATTGTACACAATCATGGGTCTTATAGGAAAGAATACAGGGATTTTAAGACCACCTTGTCCCAGGAAGAGATACCCTTACTAATGAGGTGGGCCACGTAGAAAGCTTTCCATACAACGGAGGAAATATGGTGGTCAAAAGTCAGTTTGCTATCAACCTGGGGGCTCCAAGTCCCTCACTACTGACTGCATGCTTAGGACCTTATCAATGTGATAAGTTATGGGGGCATCATTTTTCCCAAAGGGGATGATGATGCATTTTTTGGCATTCAGTTTGAGGCCATGTTTCTGGCACCAGTCATTTGCTTGGGTGAGACCCTCTTGGAGGATGTCCACATCACTAGGGGAATTGATGACAGCACTCAGCTTGCAATCATCTGGGGAGAGATGGTGACTTCGAAACTGACCACTTTTTGGTCGGATCTTACCAGGGATGATGACACTGTAAGGATGCTGCAGTGGTTAATCATATCGGTTAATACCATATCCAAGGTATTTTTACCTCTTGTGGGGGTGTCGGCCAACTGGTTCAAAGCATTTGCATTGACAAAATGGCTGTGCATGTGTGTTTTGGCATAAATATTTCTTCCACTCTATTGTTGGACAGTTAAAGTCGCTCAGGATGAGGGTAAAGAGTTGAACCTTGTTAGATTCGAAGAGGTCCAGATAGGTGGAGTGGGCATCTTGAGTCAAAGTTGGAGGCCTATAGCTAGCTATGATTTGAAAAGGGGTTGTGTCAGTTGTTAACTGCACCTGAAGTGTTTCCTGTGTGTCATACTGTTTGACCAGCCAGCAGGTGTGTATGCCTTTTATATATATTGCAACTCCACCTCCTTTGCGTTGCTTACCACGGTTTGGGGTCTGAATGTATGACAGGATGAGTAACTTGGTATGGCTGGGGTGCTCTTGGCAGGTTTGAACCAAGCTTTCTGTGACTGCACAAATGTCAGCATCTCCCAGGGTTAAGAATGCTTACAATGAGTGCAATTACATGTTTAGACTCCTAGCGTTTAGCAGCATGAGCTTTAATTTACATTTTGATGAAATTTGCATGTTGGTAGTTTTAACATCATGACATTGACTAAAAAAGGCACTATGGGGGAGGCAACAGTCTTTGCCTAGAGCCTGAAGCCCAAGGGAGACAGATGCAGGCCATCTCTGGCAAAGCATCATGGTTTGTGAATCATGTCATCCCAGGCTGTCAGGTACTGGATTCCCTTGGAATAAAACCAGAAACTAAGCCAATTGTTAAAGTCAATCATTTTCTGTTTGTATTGAGGCATCATCATTCTGTATTCCGCGGTGGTACAGTGGTAGCGTTGTTACCTCACAGCAAAAGGTTCTCCCGTTCGATTCTCGCCATGGCTTGGGAGTGCCCTTCTGTGTGGAGTCTGCATGTCCTCCCCGCGGTTGGGTACCATTTGAAAGACATGCGTGTGTAAATGGGTGTGCCTTCATTGAAGGTTGGGCGTCGAGCTGGCACCTCGGCGTTTTCATAAAAACTCTACTGCTAATCATTAGCAGACCGGAGTTTCACTGTGGCAACTCCTTACCGGGAAAAAGCCGAAAGACAAACAACAACATTGAGGCATCATTCTGGGTGATGGTAGAATGCTGCTTAAGGCTAGGGACATACCTGGCTGGAACACATTCAGTGAGCTCGATCATGTCTCCCTTCAGACAGTCCAGGGAGGTATGAATCAAGTCATTCACGCCAACATGGACTATGACAGTGTCATAACAGTACCTGTTGAGAGACTTGAGTGCATGGGTGATATGGTGGATTCTGGCACCCGACAAACAACTAACCGTGACTTTATCCTTATCCAGCCTGGTGAGGGGCACATCTGTGTCTCCCCCATGACTAATCAGTTAGGGTTTATGTTTAGGCCTTAGTGGCTGTGAGACACAGGTGTGTGGACTATGTGTGGTGTGGCGGACAGTGGAGTCTGCGTGTGTTTTTGTCTCGGAGGTCTCTTTTGTGGGGGTGGGTGGTGTTTGAGGTGCGGTGTTCATGTTGACAACGTTCTCAGTGCCAGATACACTGGGTGTGGGGGCGAGCAATGATACTAGGTGCCTGATGTAACCGCAACTCTCACAAACTGTGTTCTTAGGTGCCTGATGTAACCAGATCTCTCACAGATTGTGTTCCTAGGTGCCTGATGTAACCACATCTCTCACAAACTGTATTCCTAGATAACTGATGTAACCGCATCTCTCACAGACTGTGCTCCTAGCTGCCTGATGAAACTGCATCTCTAACGGATTGTGTTCCTTGGTGCCTGATGTAACTGCATCTCTCACATATTGTGTTCCTAGGTGCCTGATGTAACCGTATCTCTCACATATTGTGTTCCTAAGTGCCTGATGTAACTGCATCTCTCACAGATTGTGTACCAAGGTACCTGATGTAACCGCATCTCTCACAAATTCTGTTCCTAGGTGCCTGACGTAACCGCATCTCTCACAAATTGTGTACCTAAGTGCCTGATGTAACTACATCTCTCACAGATTGTGTTCCTAGGTGCCTGATGTAACCGCATATCTCACAAATTGTGTACCTAGGTACCTGATGTAACCAGATCTCTCTCAGATTGTGTACCTAGGTGCCTGATGTAACCAGATCTCTCACAGATTGTGTACCTAGGTGCCCGATGTAACCGCATCTCTCACAGATTGTGTACCTAGGTGCCCGATGTAACCGCATCTCTCACAGATTGTGTTCCTAGGTGCCTGATGTAACTGCATCTCTCACAGATTGTGTTCCAAGGTGCTTGATGTAACTGCATCTCACAAACTGTGTTCCTAGGTGCCTGATGTAACTGCATCTCAGAAATGGTGTTCCTAGGTGCCTGATGTAACCGCATCTCAGAAATGGTGTTCCTAGGTGCCTGATGTAACTGCATCTCAGAAATGGTGTTCCTAGGTGCCTAATGTAACTGCATCTCAGAAATGGTGTTCCTAGGTGCCTGATGTAACCGCATCTCACAAATTGTGTTCCTAGGTGCTTGATGTAACCGCATCTCACAAATAGTGTTCCTAGGTGCCTGATGTAACTGCATCTCTCACAAATTGTGTTTCTAGGTGCCTGATGTAACTGTATCTCACACAAATTGTGTTCCTAGGAACATGATGTAACCGCATCTCACAAACTGTGTTCCTAGGTGCCTGATGTAACTATATCTCTCACGGATTGTGTTCCTAGGTGCCTGATGTAATCGCATCTCTCACAGACTGTGTTCCTAGGTGCTTGATGTAACTGCATCTCTCACAGATTGTGTTCCTAGGTGCTTGATGTAAGTGCATAGGTTCATACTAGGCTATCTGCCCTAGGGCATTTATAAGCCTAGCCAGAGTGTGTTTGGCTTTCGCCACCCATTTTAAATTAATTTTGCTATGCCCTTTTTCGATGTTAGTATACTGTGCCTCTGTCTAACAGTGACACAGAAGTGATACCCGGGGTAAACCTACGATCTCCCATCCACTCATCAAGATTCCTCTTGAAGAGAGTCAATGAGGGACTCTGCCTAACCTGGACTGGGATTTTATTCCAGAGTGAAGGGAGCCTCTGGGTTATGAATCTGTCCCTCCAGCATGTCCTATTTATTTCAGTGCTGAGGTTCAAGTCTCGCGAGCGTAGCTCGATGGGATTTGGATTTTCTGAGGTGCAGCATGTCCATTAATTCGGGTTGGACATGGCTTTATCGCCAGGCACACATCGCCTCTGGACAGGCGCTATGCCACTGAGTAGAGCTGGAGTTTCTTTAACCGGGCAGCATATGGCATCTGTTTGAGCCCTTTGATCCTCTTGGTGAGGTACTTTTGGGGTCTTTCCAGTTGCTGCAGGTGTCTGGATAGGTACATCCCAAAAGGGGCATTGTACTCAATTATGGGTCTGATGAGGGATGAGTAAAGAGGCACGATGACCTCCCCTGATCTAGATGTGAATCCCTTCATGATTAGGCTGGCTATATAAAATATTTTTCTAACCACTTTGGCCACGTGGTTGTCAAATGAGATTTATTAATTCCCTCTGCCTCTGTCCAGCAGAGCGACTGAAGTGATCCCCGGGGTAAACTTTCTGTTTCCCATTATATCATATTATTATTACTATTACTATTATTATTATTATTATTACTATTATTATTACTATTACTATTATTACTATTATTACTATTACTGTTATTATTACCATTACTATTATTATTACTATTATTATTATTATTACTATTATTATTATTATTACTATTACTATTATTATTATTATTACTATTACTATTACTATTATTATTACTATTACTATTATTACTATTATTATTACTATTACTATTACTATTATTATTACTATTACTATTATTATTACTATTATTATTACTATTGTTATTATTATTATTACTATTATTATTATTATATCTGTTCATTATTTTCATTCAGTTAACAATTCAGTTGAAAATTCTTCCAGTAAAGCATACCATGCCAGTGCATTCAAGACACTTTACAAAGCTTTATTACTGTACACATTAAAAAATAACCTTTAACTAGATCAGTGTTAGCCAAATTACCTAGCAAAATAAAAGCAGACATATTGTCAACACTGACCTCATTTTTTTTACACACCAGTCTATAACACATGTTTTTTACATACATTAGCATGACAATCCATGTTTTCAATGTAATATTGCTTCACTATATAAATACACATATGGCTGCAGTAGCTAATGTCAAGCAGTATGGTCATCAACCTTTTTGTTTTGAAGGAAAGTAAATGTACAAATGTGAAGTAGCTGACAGGTTTATTTACTAGTTTGTGTATTACTGGTGGTGGTTTTGAAATTGTGTCTCTTAACGTATGCAGTGTTATTTGTTTATGCTGCTTGTTTTCAGGGGAATGCACAACTGGTGCAATGTTTGAATTTCAGCAGTAGTGCTTTATTCATCTCTCACAGATTGTGTTCCTAGGTGCTTGATGTAAACGCATCTCTCACAGATTGTGTTCCTAGCTGCCTGACGTAACCGCATTTCTCACAAATTCTGCTCCTAGGTGCTTGATGTAACTGCATCTCTCACAGATTTTCTTAGGTGCCTGATGTAACTGCATCTCTCACAGACTGTGTTCCTAGGTGCTTGATGTAACTGCATCTCTCACAGACTGTGTTCCTAGGTGCTTGATGTAAACGCATCTCTCACAGATTGTGTTCCTAGGTGCCTGATGTAACTGCATCTCTCACAGACTGTGTTCCTAGGTGCCTGATGTAACTGCATCTCTCACAGATTGTGTTCCTAGGTGCTTGGTGTAACTGCATCTCTCATAGATAGTGTTCCTAGGTGCTTGGTGTAACTGCATCTCTCACAGATAGTGTTCCTAGGTGCCTGACGTAACTGCATCTCTCACAGACTGTGTTCCTAGGTGCTCGATGTAACTGCATCTCTCACAGGTTATGTTCCCAGGTGCCTGATGTAACTGCATCTCTCACAGACTGTGTTCCTAGGTGCTCGATGTAACTGCATCTCTCACAGATAGTGTTCCTAGGTGCCTGATGTAACTGCATCTCTCACAGATTGTGTTTCTAGGTGCCTGATGTAACTGCATCTCTCACAGATTGTGTTCCTAGGTGCTTGGTGTAACTGCATCTCTCACAGATAGTGTTCCTAGGTGCCTGATGTAACTGCATCTCTCACAGATTGTGTTTCTAGGTGCTTGATGTAACTGCATCTCTCACAGATTGTGTTCCTAGGTGCCTGATGTAACTGCATCTCTCACAGACTGTGTTCCTAGGTGCCTGATGTAACTGCATCTCTCACAGATTGTGTTTCTAGGTGCTTGATGTAACTGCATCTCTCACAGATTGTGTTCCTAGGTGCCTGATGTAACCAGATCTCTCACAGATTATGCTCCTAGGTGCCTGATGTAACTGCATTTCTCACAAATTCTGTTCCTAGGTGCTTGATGTAACTGCATCTCTCACAGATATTCTTAGGTGCTTGATGTAACTGCATCTCTCACAGATTGTGTTCCTAGGTGCTTGATGTAAACGCATCTCTCACAGATTGTGTTTCTAGGTGCTTGATGTAAATGCATCTCTCACAGATTGTGTTCCTAGGTGCTTGATGTAACTGCATCTCTCACAGATTGTGTTCCTAGGTGCTTGGTGTAACTGCATCTCTCACAGATTGTGTTTCTAGGTGCTTGATGTAACTGCATCTCTCACAGATTGTGTTCCTAGGTGCCTGATGTAACCAGATCTCTCACAGATTACGCTCCTAGGCGCCTGATGTAACTGCATCTCTCACAGATTTTCTTAGGTGCTTGATGTAACTGCATCTCTCACAGATTGTGTTCCTAGGTGCTTGATGTAAACGCATCTCTCACAGATAGTGTTCCTAGGTGCTTGATGTAACTGCATCTCTCACAGATTGTGTTTCTAGGTGCCTGACGTAACTGCATCTCTCACAGATAGTGTTCCTAGGTGCTTGATGTAACTGCATCTCTCACATATTGTGTTCCTAGGTGCCTGATGTAACTGCATCTCTCACAGACTGTGTTCCTAGGTGCCTGATGTAACTGTATCTCTCACAAATTGTGTTCCTAGGTGCCTGATGTTACCAGATCTCTCACAGATTACACTCCTAGGTGCCTGATGTAACTGCATCTCTCACAAATTGTGTTCCTAGGTGCTTGATGTAACCGCATCTCACAAATAGTGTTCCTAGGTGCCTGATGTAACTGCATCTCTCACAGATTGTGTACCTAGGTGCCTGGTGTAACCAGATTTCTCACAGATTGTGTACCTAGGTGCCTGATGTAACCAGATCTCTCACAGATTACGCTCCTAGGTGCCTGATGTAACTGCATCTCTCATAGATTGTGTTCCTAGGTGCTTGATGTAACTGCATCTCTCACAGATTGTGTTCCTAGGTGCCTGATGTAACTGCATCTCTCACAGACCGTGTTCCTAGGTGCTTGATGTAACTGTATCTCTCACAAATTGTGTTCCTAGGTGCCTGATGTAACCAGATCTCAACAGATTACGCTCCTAGGTGCCTGATGTAACTGCATTTCTCACAAATTCTGTTCCTAGGTGCTTGATGTAACTGCATCTCTCACAGATTTTCTTAGGTGCTTGATGTAACTGCATCTCTCACAGATTGTGTTCCTAGGTGCTTGATGTAAACGCATCTCTCACAGATTGTGTTTCTAGGTGCTTGGTGTAACTGCATCTCTCACAGATTGTGTTCCTAGGTGCCTGATGTAACTGCATCTCTCACAGACTGTGTTCCTAGGTGCCTGATGTAACTGCATCTCTCACAGATTGTGTTTCTAGGTGCTTGATGTAACTGCATCTCTCACAGATTGTGTTCCTAGGTGCCTGATGTAACCAGATCTCTCACAGATTACGCTCCTAGGTGCCTGATGTAACTGCATTTCTCACAAATTCTGTTCCTAGGTGCTTGATGTAACTGCATCTCTCACAGATATTCTTAGGTGCTTGATGTAACTGCATCTCTCACAGACTGTGTTCCTAGGTGCTTGATGTAACTACATCTCTCACAGACTGTGTTCCTAGGTGGTAGTAGTAGAGGGTTGTCTGTGTACATGAGGCAATTGCTGCACTGTCTCAGGATGCCCTTATCAACCAGACTCGCAGGAGAAAGCGTAGGAAATTGTCCATCCATATTTGTCAGAAATTGAGGGAGAGAGGCCAGAGAGAGCCAAGAGGGTAAATGGTGGTAAGTCTAAGAGTGGTACTACTAGGGGATCACAAGAATACTACTAAGGGAAACATTTCAACTGGAATACCTCAAAAAGGGTTAAAAACTATGCAGTTGGAGCTCTGGATGAAGCAAACCTGTAGCTACACTATGCTATTCAATTTAAGGTTAAGAACACAGAAAAAACTCACAAAGCATCACTGATTAACCACATGCAGTCAAAAGAACAGAACTCACAGTATGAAAAACTACAGTTAAACAGTAACAAAATGCAGTTAAACGGTAATGAATTGCAGTAGATAGCAATGAAATATAGTTAATCAGTAGATTGCTTTGAAACAGTAGCTCACAATCACAACAGTAAAAGACAACTTAAATACAGCAGCAATTCAGCAGAATACTGTCATCAACATAATAATGCTACCAAAAGCAGCAATAAATATGGCAAACTAAATGCAGTTCAGCTCCTAGGCACTAGTAGGAAGAGGCACACTATTTTTTTAAAGTAGTGCTAGGCGAAAAAAGATAACCCAGTAGATACACTGGAAATGCCCACTTGTAAAATAGAGGCAAAAAGGTACGTAAACTGCCACTTTTTGTCTGCTTCAAACTAGGTATCTACCTAGAAAGGACACAGCTGAAATCAGGTCTACATGCTGTTTTTCTCTACTAGATTCTAATAACTCCTAACAATTTGGCTATTTAGACACTTACCCTGCAATCTTTAGCCTGGGGGGACGGGGGGGGTTCTATGAACTCAGGTCTACAGATTGTTGTTTGCAGCATTTGCTGCTCAATTACTCCTGAGTGTGATTTTCTACAAGAACTAACTACTTCACATTACCTGTGGCCACTCCCACCCCCCTCCTCCAATACTGTCCCAGCAACGTTTTTTTAAACCCCTGGAGTTGGCTTACTCACAGCAGCTGCCCATTCCCTTCAGCTCGTGGTGTATCTCATTGTACGTGTTCGAGCTTTACTTTTTATATTGCAGCGAAGGCCTCTACAAACTCAAGTGTTCTATTGCTTTGTTACTGTCAGCATTGCTACTGTTGCAGAACTGGTCTCCTACTTATACAAATTGTAGACAAAGTGTTACAATGTATCATTTTCCAGTCTGACTTGGTGCTTAGTGCTGCTAGCACTTACAGACGCTATAGTATCAAACGGGGTTGCTACTCCTCATCACATTTGTTTAGTGCGTACTTTTTAGTTAAAATGGATGTTAAGCAGTGTGACTGTGTGTTCTGTGATTCGGTGTGAGGAAAGCAATAAGTTAAATACAGACACCATGTTACGGCTAAAACTCTTGTTCTGTGATTCGGTGTGAGGAAAGCAATAAGTTAAATACAGACACCATATTACGGCTAAAACTCTTGTTTTGTGATTCGGTGTGAGGAAAGCAATAAGTTAAATACAGACACCATATTACGGCTAAAACTCTTGTTTTGTGATTCGGTGTGAGGAAAGCAATAAGTTAAATACAGACGCCATATTACGGCTAAAACTCTTGTTCTGTGATTCGGTGTGAGGAAAGCAATAAGTTAAATACAGACGCCATATTACGGCTAAAACTCTTGTTCTGTGATTCGGTGTGAGGAAAGCAATAAGTTAAATACAGACACCATATTACGGCTAAAACTCTTGTTCTGTGATTCGGTGTGAGGAAAGCAATAAGTTAAATACAGACACCATGTTACGGCTAAAACTCTTGTTCTGTGATTCGGTGTGAGGAAAGCAATAAGTTAAATACAGACACCATGTTACGGCTAAAACTCTTGTTTTGTGATTCGGTGTGAGGAAAGCAATAAGTTAAATACGGACACCATATTACGGCTAAAACTCTTGTTTTGCTGCCAAGTCAGAGCGATCCTTAGTTGTTTTAACTGCTGTACCATGAGAAATATTATAGCAATGTAGATATGTAAATGTCTGTGTTGCGATATGCAAGTACTGTTATACACAACTGTTTTAATAGTTTACTACTGCGATATCTGTAATAGAAATGTCTCTTTAAATTCATGGGCTACCTAAAATATCTAGAATATATCACTAAGTCAGGTGTTTTTTATTTTTATTTATTTATTTATTTATTTTTTTATGTCAAAGGCTTCATATGTGAATGTATAACAGTTGCCTGAGCCTTTTTTTACTAAACACTTTGTACCTGTGTAAATAGTATAATGTGCTGCTACTCTTAAACCCAATACCCCTCCTGCATGGGTGATAATTTATTATTTCAGTTACTTTTTACAGCACTTCTCTCTCATTCCCTTTCAGAGACCTTAATGTAATTATTTTGTCTCCATCTTTTCATTTGGTGACCACTGTCCCTGCGAACGGGTTCTCTCTCATTCCCCTTTCAGAGACCTTAACGTAATAATTCTGTTTGTCTCCATCTTTTCATTTAGTGACCACTGTCCCTGCGAACGGGTTATCTCTCAGTCCCCCACTTGCTGAATCCTTGGCCATTGGCCGCATCTGCAGTGAAGAAACCAGACTCGAAGGCTTTAAACAGAAAATAAGTTACTGTAGGTGTCTAGCTACATTGCCCTCTTAGCCTGCTACTGTAGAAAGTACCTGGTCTAAAGCAGAAATAACTGGCTCTACCCACGGCTAGGGACGGAAGCTGCATCCTCACCACCATCTGCTGTAAATACATTCCCCAGTTAACTTTTTCTTTTTAGTTATCAGTAAACCAAGATAAAGCTCTAGGTGAAAAACGGTAACCCAGTAGATACACTGGACTTGTCCACTTGTAAAATAGAGGCAAAAAGGTACTTAAACTGCCACTTTTTGTCTGATTCAAACTAGGTATCTTCCCAGAAAGGACACAGCTGAAATCAGGTGTGTAGGTTGTTTTTCCTTAATAGATTCTAATAACTCCTAACAATTTAGCTATTTAGACAGTTACTCTGCAATCTTTAGCCTGGGTGGGGGGGTTCTAGCCTGCTCCGTTTGCTACGCTCACTCTGCTCCCCTTCCTGCCCCCTATTCCCACACGCCCCCCAGTACCGCTGCATTTATTCATAGTCTTAACCTCACCCCTAATTGCCAGCAATTAGGCTACACCACTACTCACCCCCTCCCCCTAAATCCAACACAATCATGCTACTTACTACCTAATATAACAATCCTACCCCGCGTAGTTCTAGCTCACATCACATCCTACCAAGGCTCCTTAGTCACATGCCCCAACAACTTCCACTATACTCTCTCTCAACACCCTCCCTCAAACATTTACACTATAACTACACAACCCCTGCCACCAAAACCATCCTCCCAATACACACACTCCATTACCAAACACCTAACACACTCAAAAATAAAATATCCCTAAGATACCATAAGCAATTTACTATGTATATAAAACATATCCTAAACACCCTCTATAAACTAGCCCTCGCTGGAGACATCCATCCAAACCTTGGTTCTCCCAAATCCAAACCAACCACAAACCCTAGTCCAAGCAACCCCCCCACAACTCAACTCCTAGCCAACAAGAAAACAATAGACCTACTTATAGTGTCCCTAAACATCAGAAGTACATGCAATAAAATCCAAGAACTACACGCTAGCATAAGCATATATTTCCCAGATACTCTCTTCCTAACTGAAATCTGGCTCAAACCTCACATCAAAAGTGAGGAAATACTTCCACTTGAATAAAACACCCTTTGCATAGACAGACTGTCCAAAAAAAGAGGTGGTGTAGCATTGATATTTAAACACCACCTCAATATTCAACTCCTGAATACATCTGCCCTTCACCACAACAATGAAGAAATCCTTTATGCCAATCTCAAACTAAACCCAAACAAGACAATCAATATCACAGGATGCTATTTCCCACCAGGGCAAAATATTACACCCCTAGAAAATCTCCTGAGCTAGGCCACTCTATCTCCACCCCAGGAAACCATCATTCTCGGTGACTAACATCATCTGGCTATCCTGTAATAACAGTCTCCCAACCATTCACCTTTATCTCCATGGGTTCACTCAACTTATTCAATCCCCTACCCAAATCAACAAAAACCCTAACAATCATACCTTACTTGATTAGAATCCTAGTCAACAAATCCCCTCACTCTTGCCTAGCAGGCTGCTTACCTGACAGTCTTAGTGACCACTCCCCCACTTTCATAATTCGGCACCACACAAACAGTCTGAAGCCCATTATCCACAGGCAAATACAGAACAAGTCCAACTTCAACCCCGACTCCTTCATCTCCTCCCTGCAAAAAATTAACTGGTCACCACTAAAATACCTCAACCTAGATGAGGCTGTCCACTTCTTCAACAGTACCTTCTTCTTCATCCTAAACACCAATGCTCCTGTAAGAAATGCCTAAGTCAGATCCAGGTGTGCCCCATGGTTACAAAAGACCACCAGAACCCTAATGAAATACAGAGATAAGGCCTGGGAGCACTGGCAACTAACACAAAATAACTCAGGCAATCATTCCTTGAACTGCGCAATAAAGCCAAAAAGCATATAACATTAGGCAAATCCCTCTACTATAAATCCACCCTAAACTCTACCAACCACAACCCTAAGCAATTCTGGTCCACTATTAACAATATCCTCCACCCAGGGAAGGTTGATACCCCCCAGCTGTCCATTCCCCCCTCCTCCAGCAGTATTGCTGAATCCTTCAACAAACACTTCACTGAAACTATAACTTCTCTAAACAAACACTTCCCTACAACAGCCCCCCCAACTCCTAACCCTAAACCCCCCACTCCTCTTTTCTTCTTCACCTCAGTACCTACCTCCAACATAAAAAGACTATTGTCAAAACTTAAACTCACCAAACTCACAGCTGACAACCTCCCCTCTGTATACTTGAAAACTGCATCTGATACACTAACCTACCCAATTTCAATTCTAATCAACTGTTCCATAACAGAAATTTCAATTCTAATCAACTGTTCCATAACAGAAGGCTATGTTCCCTCAATATGGAAAATATTCCACATCATTCCCCTCCACAAAGGCACCCCCCTCCACTGACCTCTCCAATTACCGCCCCATTGCTATCCTCTCCCCTCTCTCCAAGATACTTGAAAAATGTATCAACACCCAGGGCTCCAACTACCTCTTAGCTAATAATCTCCTCTTCAAAACCCAACATGGTTTCAGGCCATATCAGAGCACTACCTCCGCTCTGCTCTCCTTCACCAACACTATACTTCATCACACAAACAATGGCCTCTTCTCTACTGCCGTATTTCTAGATCTCTCAAAGGCCTTTGACATGGTATCTCATGAGCTACTACTCTCTACTCTCCCCAACCTCTCCTTCTGACAACCAGCCTGCAACTGGCTCCACAGCTATCTACGCGGACGTCAGCAATCAGTAATCTGGGATGATAACCTATCACCTTGTCTCCCAGTTACTCTCAGAGTTCCCCAAGGGTCTATCCTTGGCCCTCTGCTATTCTCACTTTTCACTAACAACCTACATACTGCCACCACACAAGCATCTCTTATACAGTACGCACACGACTCCACTCTCATCTGCTCTGCCTCCACTCTACCAGAACTACAACAGATCACACAGAAATCTTTCTCTTCTGTAGAAAGCTGGCTATCCAATGCTCAGCTCCTACTCAACCCAAGTAAGACAAAACCTCTCCTGTTCCAACCTTCCAAAGCCACCCAAAACACCCCCCCCACTTCAACATTCTTGCCAAAGACAATACCATCAACTCTCCATCTGAACACACAAAATTACCCGGTGTGGAAATAGACAACAAACGTAGATTTGACACCCACATATCTCTCACAATAAAAAAGTTCACAAGAAACTTGCTGCATTATATTGAAGCCGCCAATTCCTAACCAAGGCAGCTAGAATCTCCATAGCTAATTCCCAGCTAATCTCCACCCTACTCTATGCATTCCCCATACTTACCAACCTTAGACAGACCTACGCAAGGTGGATGCTTGTTACAACAAAATTGCTAAATTTGTCACTAGAACCTCCTACCGCAGCCATCATTGTATCTCCCTTAAATAACTAAATTGACTAGAAAAACTTCTCCAAAGCCAACTTCACACTTCTTAAGATAGAAGTGGCAAACTTCATGACACCCATGCAAACGGACAATAGAGGTACGACTGCTGAATCCTAAACAAATGCACTTTATAAGCACTTACACGAGTGCATGGATCATGCTATCCCTAATAGAACCAAGATTCTATCCTCCAAAAAAAGGAAGCCAATCTGGTGGTCCTCTGCCATAAACAAACTCTACAACAGGAAAAAGAAACTTTTGCAAAAAAGAGTAAAATCCCATGACTGGAGGAACGCCCTGGTCAACCTCAGTAAGAAGCTGAGATCCCTCATAAAATCCTCCAAAGCTAGTTACGAAAACAAAATTGCCACCGACTCTCAAGACAAAGTACAGTTGTGTACACTTACCATAAATGTAGATGTTCAAGTGTATTCACTGTTGCAGTCATTACATTTGGGTAATCCTGCTGGCAGGTTGCCCTCAGTCGGCCTGAATTCCAAAATCTTGGGTCCTACGTCGGCTGTCGTCGCCCCTTCCCCGACGTTAGGTCGTCAGGGGTATAAAAGAAGCAGCTGACTCCATTTTCTTTAGTTTTTCTTGCCCCAGATGTCAGGTGCCCCTTTAAAAGGGTAGCCGAAATTTCTATGCATATATAAAATTACATGCAGCATTATAAATTTTACCTTCATCCACAAGCAAATACACCACATAGGTTGTATAAATCAGAGAAGGAAAGATAGGTTCCATCAGAAGAAAAGGGGGGATGGCAGGTGGGTAACCTGGACTGCAACAGTGAATACACTCGAACATCTACATTTATGGTAAGTGTACACAACTGTACTATGTTCTTCATGTTTCACTGTTGCAGTCATTACATTTGGGTAGATTCCCAAAGCTATGGTTGGGAGGCTGGAGCTAAACAGCATTAGGAGCGGCTAAGAGACCCTGCAGAACTGCAGTGGCAACGCCTGCCCTGGATTTAGAGTAGAGTGGCAAATGACAGTGCTTTGTAAAGGTGTGCACTGAACTCCAAGTAGCTGCCTCTAAAATGTCCTTAGTTGGTACTCCCCTGAGAAAGGCTGACAAAGTGGCTGCAGCTCTGGTGGAATGTGGCCTAATACCATTAGGCACTGGCTTGCCATAGTATAAGTAGCAGACACGAATGCAGTGGCCTGTCCACTTTGAAATAGTCTGCTTTGAGATAGCCTTTCCCTGTGATCCTGCAGTATATGCCACTAGTAATTGCTCTGTTTTTCTGAAAACTTTGGTTCTGTCCAGGTAGAATCTAAGCTGTTTGTGTACGTCCAAAGAATGCAGAATTCTTTCTCCCTTGTTTTGTGGATTTGGATAAAAAGTTGGCATAAAAGGTTCCACAGCCATGAGTGCCTGTAGCTCTGAAACTCGTCTTGCAGAAGTTATTGCTAGGAGCAGAACTGTTTTCCAAGATGAATGGTTTGGTTAACAGCCACACTGGACACCACTTCAGGCATAAATGTTGGGTTTGTCCTCAGGGAGACTCTATCCAGATAAAAAATGGTAATCAAGTCTTCGGCCATTTTGAGCATCTGTTTTTTGGACATGGAGGCCTGTCCACGTGGCTCTTGAAATTGCTTTTTTGCCTTTGAAGGTGCTTTAGTCTTTGCCTTTGAAGTCGGTTTAATGTATAGATGTTTGGGCCTGAATACACCCTCAGAAGCCGGTGCTTGCTCAGCGGCTCCGGACCCATCTGAAGGAATAACGTCCGAGGCTCCAATACCTTAAGTTTCCAGCGGCATGGCCGACTCCACGTGGGAGTCAGTAGCGGCCGGCGACTGTAAAGTAGCGCTCGTCAGGGGTTGCGAAAGCACTTCACTGAGATCTGGTGAACCGGCGACTGGCTTAGGAGAAGCTTCGTTGTCAGGTTTGGGCCTCAGCTGTCTTTCGTTTTCTTTGTGTTTTTTGTGAACTCCGGTAGTCGGATGGCTTTCCAATGACATTTCTGAAAATTAAACCTGCATCCAAAGTAGTTTAAAGCAAAATCATACAGACGCTTAATAGTGCGTTGCTTAAATCTAGCACAAAACCGACAACCCAGAAAGTTATGATCAGGGCCTAGGCAAGGAATACAGTAAGAATGAAAGTCCTTATGAGGTATTTGCTTCCCACAAGAAATACAATTATTAACTTTTTCTGACATCGGTTCTGGAGCAAGAAAAAAATTTCCCCAACTGCGTACTTAGCTTTATAGAAGACTTCGGATCTGAAATTCAAACTTGAAAATCTCAGGAGTCGGCCGACCGGCACTTAAGAACTGCTTCTGCTTCGGGCACCGCGCTGCAAGAAAGACTAAAGAAAATAGCGTTGGCTGCTTCTTTTACACCCCTGATGACCTGACGTCAGGGAAGGGGCGACGACAGCCTATGTAGGACCCAAGATTTTGGAATTCGGGCCGACTGAGGGCAACCTGCCAGCAGGATTACCCAAATGTAAGGACTGCAACAGTGAAACATGAAGAACATCCACAAAGCATTCTATTATCTTTGAAGCAGTCACCAAAGCCATAGATGAGGGTAAAGTGGTTCACACAGCTTATCTAGATCTCGCCAAGGCTTTCTACACCATCCCCCACTATGGAATTATAGATAAGCTCACTAAACTAGGTATAAATCCCTATGTCACAAGATGGGTTGCCAACTGGCTCACGGACAGAACCCACACTGTGAAAGTAGCAGACTCCAAATTCGTCTTCAGACCAGTGACAAGTGGAGTACCATAGGGTTCAGTCCTGGGTCCTCTCCTGTTTGGTATCTACTTCTCTGAAGTACAGGCTAACGCAGAAGGTCTTTGGCTAATGAAGTCTGCAGATGACTGCAAACTAGGAGCCATAATCGAAACTCCTAACGATGTGGACATACTAAAAAAGGGCCTCACTGAGACAGATGCCTGGTGTCAAAGCCATGGCCTGAAGCTCAATGCCAAAAAGTGTATGATCATCCCCTTTGGTAAAAACTCTGTACCCATGAACTACCACATAAGTGGTAGTCTACTTGACGCCGAAAGTGTGATAAGAGACCTTGGGACACAGGTAGACAGTAGTCTCTCCCTTTGATAATCACATCACCACAGTGGTCAGGAAATCCTTCTATGTGGCACACCTCATCACAAAAGGTTTCTCATCCAGAAAAAAAGAGGTCATTGTTCCCCTCTACTCGTCACTCATTAGACCCATTATACAGTACAACGCCCCTTTAGGTATGTACCTCACAAGACATCTACAACAACTGGAAAGGCCACAGAAATACCTCACAAAGAGGATTACTGGCCTCAAACAGATTCCCTATGCAGACCGTCTCAAAAAAACTCCAGCTTTACTCCATTGCATATTGCCTACTCAGAGGCAATCTCTGCCTAACATACAAAGCTGTGTCAAACCCAGAGCTATTGGACATACTCCACTTAAAGAAATCCCAATCCCTCCGAGTTACACGCTCTAGGGACCTAAACCTTGTCACCACAATAAACAGAACATGCTGGAAGGATAGATTCCTGTCCCAGAGACTTCCCATACTCTGGAACAGATTACCTATCTATGTCAAACAGAGCTCCTCATTAGCACTCAAGAAAAATCTTGATGATTGGATGGGAAATAGGAAATTCACCCCAGGGATCACTTCTGTGGCTCTGCTCGACAGGGACACAGGAAAATAATTTTCTTGGGTGGTGAAAGCCAGGGTACCTTTTTGGCTAGGTTTATATAGGCCCTAGGGTTAATAGCCTAGTACCTACCCAAGAACCTATGAAGAACTCCCATAACTCCTTCACTTCAATCAACTCACCCTCGCTCATAAATTTATTAACCACCCCCTTAACATCCCTTCCCTTCAAACCCTTTTCCAACCCTATCACCCCACTAGGCCCCTAAGATCAAGAAACAAAAATCAACTCACTGTTATCAAACCCAAAACTCAGCAGGAGAAGCCATATTTTCATGTACCATACCTAAACTTTGGAACAATCTTCCACCCTCTATAACTACTCTACCTTCCAGCAGCCTTTTCAAGACTGCCCTCAAATTCCACTTAAATTTGCACTGGCTTTGTCCTTGTTCTAATCCAGACTAACAACCCCACCCTTATCCCTCCACCTGACTCTTAACCCAACTATACTATCGCCACTAATAACCAGTCAGAAATAGCTAGTTGTCTTTACATACTTTAGCATCTTGTCTGACAACTTTGTTACTAATATTATAAATAACAAGAAACTACCTTAACTTGCAACATTTTCTGTATATACTGTTGATAATCAATATCTTGTTACTGTATTAAAGCCAACAACCTGTAATGTTGTTTACTATTGCTGCAACTTTGTATCTCTATTTATCACGTACATAATGTCGAGCTTTTCTCCCCAGGAATCTGCTGAAAAAGGACCTGCGTCCAGTCGGAATTTCCCGGTAAACAAATGTGTGTAAATAAATAAATAAAGTAGAAAGTGAGGAGACAGAAGATAATTTAAGGTTGAGAAGCTAAAGTGGTGGCCTTCACAACTTATCTCACTGTACACAGTAGAATGATGTAATGGGACTGGGGGGAATGTCCAATATCAAATTTATACTAGAGGCAGGCAACTCAAAGCCACCAAGCTTTAATACCACAACAGCAGCTGGGCAGAAGATCAGAACAGACATAAGGACTGAATTCACCAAGTCTAAAAAACAGTTGCAAAGTTTAAACAGATATGCAACAAATATTTTTAGTAAACCAGAAGTGCAGAAAACAGTTCAAAATAAGCATTTATCTTTTTCTAATCTCACAGCAAAGCAATGGCAGAAGGCCTATCTCACTGCAGCTTTGAGCAAACAAGTACAAACTGGTTTAAACACTGGCTATTTAAGGCAGAGAAATAGAAACCAGCCAAATGAACGAATCAGAAAACACAGCCTTGCAGTACTGCCTCTAGCTAGATCAGACCAGACTGAATTACCCCTCCCATGAAGAAACAGCTAGGCCTCTCTAGACAAAAGATTTCCCTACATGCTCCACAGGTCACAAACAGCAGTAGATATTCAGCATCACAAACAGCAGTAGATATTCAGCGTCACAAACAGTAACAGATATTCAGCGTCACAAACAGTAACAGATATTCAGCGTCACAAACAGTAGTAGATATTCAGCGTCACAAACAGCAGTAGATATTCAGCGTCACAAACAGTAGTAGATATTCAGCGTCACAAACAGTAGTAGATATTCAGCGTCACAAACAGCAGTAGATATTCAGCGTCACAAACAGTAACAGATATTCAGCGTCACAAACAGTAACAGATATTCAGCGTCACAAACAGTAACAGATATTCAGCGTCACAAACAGTAACAGATATTCAGCGTCACAAACAGTAAAGTACAGTTGTGTACACTTACCATAAATGTAGATGTTCGAGTGTATTCACTGTTGCAGTCATTACAATTGGGTTATCCTGCTGGCAGGCTATCCTCAGTCGGCCTGAATTCCAAAGTCTAGGTCCGGCGTCGGTTGCTGTCACCTCTTCCCTGACGTCAGTGCGCCAGGGGTATAAAAGATGCAGCCGACGCCATTTTCTTCAGTTTTTCCTTGCCCCAGATGTCAGGTGCCCCCAAAAGGGTAGGCTAAAAATAGGTCAATAAAACATGCATGCACCAAAGTATATATTTTGCCTTCATCTACAAGCAAATACACCACATAGGTTGTATAGAATAGAGAAGTACAGATAAGTTCCAGCAAAGAGATGGGGGATGGCGGGTGGGTAACCTGGACTGCAACAGTGAATACACTCGAACATCTACATTTATGGTAAGTGTACACAACTGTACTATGTTATTCGTGTTTCACTGTTGCAGTCATTACAATTGAGTTGAATCCCAAAGCTAAGGTTGGGAGGCTGGAGCTAAATAGCATTAGGAGTGGCTATTAGGCCCTGCAGAACTGCAGTGGCAAAGCCTGCCCTGGATTTAGAGTAGAGTGGTAAGTGATAGTGCTTTGTGAAAGTGTGCACTTAACTACAAGTAGCAGCCTCTAAAATATCTTTGGTTGGTAGTCCCCTGAGGAAGGCTGCTGAAGTGATTGCTGCTCTGTTTGAATGTGGCCTAATGCCCTTAGGTACTGGCTTGCCATGTTGTGAATAGCAGAAACGGATGCAGTGGCCTATCCACTTTGAAATAGTCTGCTTTGAGATAGCCTTTCATTGTGATCCTGCAGCATATGCCACTAGTAAAGTACAGTTGTGTACCTACCATAAATGTAGATGTTCGAGTGTATTCACTGTTGCAGTCATTCCACTTGGGTTATCCTGCTGGCAGGTGACCCGCAGTCAGCCCGAGTTCCAAAGTCTTGGTCCGGCGTCGGTGTCGCCTCTTCCCTGACGTTAGTGCGCCAGGGGTATAAAAGTTGGAACCAACGCCATTTTCTTCAGTTTTTCTTGCCCCAGATGTCAGGTGCCCCCAGATACAAAGGCTGGAAAGATAGAAATTTGCCAAAAAACATGCATATATTACTATAAACATTTCCTTTATCTACAAGCAAATACACCACATAGGTAGTATAGAGATGAGAAGTACAGAAAAGTCCCAGCAATGAAAAAAGGGGGGTGGTGGGTGGGTAACCTGGACTGCAACAGTGAATACACTCGAACATCTACATTTATGGTAGGTACACAACTGTACTATGTGCATCATGTTTCATTGTTGCAGTCATTACACTTGAGTAGAATCCCAAAGCTGAGGTTGGGTGGCTGGGTCTAAATAGGATTTGGAGAGGCTACCAAGCCCTGCAGAACTGCAGTGGCAAAGCCTACTCTGGATTTAGAGTAGACAGGTAAGTGGTAGTGCTTGGTGAAAATGTGCACCGAGCTCCAGGTTACAGCTTCTAAAATGTCTTTGGTTGGTACCCCTCTGAGGAAAGCTGCTGCTCTGGTAGAATGAGGCCTAATGCCCTTAGGCACTGATTTGCCATGTTGTGCATAACAGAAGCGGATGCAGTGTCCTATCCATTTTGAGACTGTCTGCTTTGTAATAGGCTTTCCTTGTGATCCTGCAGCATATGCTACAAACAGTTGCTCAGTTTTTCTGAAAGCTTTTGTTTTGTCCAAGTAGAATCGTAGCTGTCAGTGTATATCCAAAGCATGCAGAAGTCTCTCCCCTTTATTCTGGGGATTTGGGTAAAAAGTAGGTAAATGAATGGTTTGGTTTAAGGCCACACTGGAGACCACTTTTAGCATGAATGTTGGGTTTGTCCTAAGAGAAACCTTGTCCTGATGAAAAATGATGAAAGGTTCCACAGCCATTAATGCCTGTATCTCTGAGACTCTTCTTGCTGAAGTTATTGCTAGGAGCAGAGCAGTTTTCCATGATAAGAATTTTAGATCAGCTGTGCTGGCTGGTTCAAAAGGAGGCAGTGTTAGTTTTTCTAAAACAAAATTGAGGTCCCACGTAGGTACTGGTGCTCTCCTTGGGGGTCTTAAATTTTTTGCCCCTCTGAGGTACTGTTGTAGCAGAGGATGTGAAAAATAGGAGGTTCCGTATTGTAATGAGCTGAAATGGCAGAAGCATGGATTTTAATAGATGAGAAAGATAAGCCTTTGTCCAGCATCTCAGTTAGGTACTGTAAAATCTGAGGTATATTAGGGACAAGTGGTTCGAGCCCTTGAGCCTGGTTCCAAGCACAGAATCTCTTCCATTTTTCTGCATAAGATTTCCTAGTGATGGGCCTCCTGGCTTCTAAAATGACATCCATAACAGCTTTAGAGAGAGGTGCAGTCTGAGTGGCTACATTACTTGCCATGCTGCCAGGTTTAAGGTTCTGAGTTGACTGTGCAGAATCTGATTGTTTTGTTGTGTCAGAAGATGAGGAATTTGAGGCAGAAGCCAAGCTGGGTCTTGAGACAAATTTTTTAGGATTGGGTACAAGTGCTGGCGTGGCCAGTCTGGTGCAATCAGGATAATTTTTGGCCTTTCTTGTGATTTGTCTTCCCCTCCTTTGGGGGCTGAAGCACCCCCTTGTTTAGGTCTGTAGGAGCCTTGGGGCTGAGATCTGCCTTTTGGGCATCTGCATCTGCCTCTTTGTGGTCTGACACTGGAAAGGACCAATTATTTGAAGGCCAGTTTCTGCTAAATCTAGGTGGTTGAATCTGTAAGAAATCTTTCACTGTCTGCGTTGACTTTGCTTTATCCTCCATTTTCTTTAACACCTCTTCTGCCTTAACACCAAACAAAGTATCATGCTGTAATGGAGCATCCAATAATTTTACTTTAACATGGTCAGGTAAACTTTGTTCTTTCAACCAAGCATGCCTTCGAATAACAGAGCCTGTAACTGCAGCTCTGCAAGAAGCCTCTAATGAATCAAAACCACACTGCAGAGTATGCTTTCCCACTTGTTCAACTGCATGCAATAAATCCTGCATTTCCTTACTGTCAGGACTTTCTGTATTTGAAACCATTTTCTGTTTTACAATGACATGAGGTACTGTTGGTATTTAAGCATGTGAAACAGACAGTTTAAAGCTCTTACAGCTAAAGTAACAGAAGTGTAAACTTGTTTCCCCCATATGTCCAGAGCTCTGGAATCCCTATCCGAGGGGACAGGATTTTTAGCAGTGGAAGCCTTAACCCCTTTAGAACCCTGAGAAATTGTTTCTGGGTCTGCAGCGGGGTTTTTGTAAAGAAATTTATGAGAGTCAGGGACTCTGTAGTACCGGTCTGGCTTGACTGGTGCAGGGGGGAATAGAATCAGGAGACAGACTGGATTTAGAAAAAACATCATCAACAATATCAAGTACAGGGGGGATAGCCAGGGGCCTGTGCTGAGGCAATAAAAGGAAGTCTCTGAGCCTTTTCTTGGACTGAATAATCCTGGCTCTCCCAATGGAAATGCTCCCTCATGGTGTGCAGGGTTTCCCCAAAAGAATAATCTTCAAGCGGAGAGGCTGAAGGTATGGACTCTTCTGCATCGGAGTCCTCATAGGGAGGGAGAGAATATCCCTCCTCTGACTCCTCTTCTGATCAGGGATATTCTCTCCCTCCCTCACAGGGAGGGAGAGAATATCCCTGATCAGAAGAGGAGTCAGAGGAAATGGAAACCTGGTCAGAGGAATCATAATCAGTGTCTTGCCTAGGCCTTTTGTCAGGAGGGGGATGGGAACCCCTGATTAAAGTAATTAGGTCTTCGGTCATTTTAAGCATCTGTTTATTTGGCATGGATGACTGTTCTGGAGAATGCTGCACTTGTTTCCTTGGGCCATTTTAAGCATCTGTTTCTTTGGCATGGCTGACTGTTCTGGAGAATGCTGCACTTGTTTCCTTGTCTTTAATGGTGTCTTTGACTTTGCCTTGGCAGCTGTAGTGGGCTTAATTGTAAGCTGTGAAGGTCTGAAAACACCCTCAGAAGCCGATGCCTGCTCAGCGGCTCCGGACCCATCTGAGGGTATAGTTTCCGTAGGCCCATTACCTTGAGTTTCCACAGGCCTCAGTGTTTCTACGTGGCTGTCTGTTACGGCCTGTGACTCTGAGGTAGCGGGTGTCAGGGGCTGCGAAAGCGCCTCACTGAGAACTGGCGACTGGCCTAGAAGAGGCTTCGTCGGTTTTGGACCTAAGATGCCTGTCCTTTTGTCTTTGCGTTTTTTATAAATTCTGGTCATCGGTTGTTCCGAAGGCATTATGTAATTAAACCTTCGGCCATAATAATGTAAAGCAAAATCAAACCGACGTTTAATAGTGCGTTTATTGAATCTAGCACAAAACCGAAAACTAGTAACGTCGTGGTCAGGGCCTAGGCAAGGAATACAGTAAGAGTGAAAGTCCTTATGAGGTATTTGCTTCCCACAAGAAATACAATTATTAACTTTTACTGACATCGGTCTGGAGCAAGAAAAAGTTTCCCCAATGGGGTACTTAGCTTTATTGAAGACTTCGGTTCTTAAATTCGAACTTGAAAATCTCAGGAGTCGGCCGACCGGCACTTGCGAACTGCTTTTGCTTCGGGCACCGCGCGGCAAGAAAGACTGAAGAAAATAGCGTCAGTTGCAACTTTTATACCCCTGGCGCACTGACATCAGGGAAGAGGCGACAGCAACTGACGCCGGACCAAGACTTTGGAACTCGGGCAGACTGCGGGTCACCTGCCAGCAGGATAACCAAAGTGTAATGACTGCAACAGTGAAACACGATGAACATTTGCTCTGTCTTTCTGAAAGCTTTGGTTCTGTTCAAATAGAAGCGTAGCGGTCTGTGTATGTCCAAAGAATGCAGAATTCTCTCTCCCTTATTCTGTGGGTTTGGATAAAAGGTAGGCAGATGAATAGTTTGGTTAAGGGCCACACTGGACACTACCTTAGGCATAAATGTCGAATTTGTCCTCAGAGAAACCCTCTCTGGATAAAAAATGATAAAAGGTTCCACAGCCATGAGTGCCTGTAGCTCTGAGACTTGTCTTGCAGAAGTTATTGCTAGGAGCAGAGCTGTTTTCCAAGATAAAAAAAAAACTTTATATCAGCTGTAGCGGCTGGCTCAAAAGGAGGCAGGGTGAGTTTTTCTAAGACATAATTGAGGTCCCATGCAGGTACTGGTTATCTTCTTGGAGGCCTTACATTTTTGGCCCCTCTGAGGTACTGCCTTAATAAAGGATGAGAAAAGATTGGTGGCTCTGTATTGTAATGAGAAGAAATGGCAGAGGCATGAATTTTTATAGATGAAAAGCATAGGCCTTTGTCCAGCATCTCAGTCAAGTATTGCAAGATCTGAGGAATATTTGGTACAGCGGTGTCAATTCCTTGTGCCTGGTTCCATGCACAGAATCTCTTCCATTTTCCAGCAAAGGATTTTCTAGTACTAGGCCTCCTGGCCTCCAAAATGACATCCATCACCGCTTTAGTGAGAGGTGTGTTTTGTATGACTACATTATCCACCATGCTGCCAGATTTAAGGTCTTGAGTTGACTGTGCAGGATCTGATTGTTCTGCTGGTACAGTAGATGAGGCACTTGAGGTAAGGTCCAGGCTGGGCACGGAGACAAGTTACTTAGGATTGGATATCGGTACTGGCATGGCCAGTCTGGGGCAATCAGTATCATTTTTGGCTTCTCCTGTCTGACCTTTAGGAGTACCTTGGGGAGGAGAGGCAGAGGAGGAAAGGCATATATTGTTAAGTTTTTCCAGCTGAAAGATAGGGCATCCACTTTCCATGCTTGTCTGTGATAAGTCCTTGTGCAGAATCTCTTTAATTGGCAGTTGTGAGGTGAGGCAAATAGATCTATGTCCGGACATCCCCATTTCCTTGTTACCATGCTGAAGACTTGTGGATCCAATTTCCACTCGTGGGGATCCATGAAGTTTCTGCTTAGTTAGTCTGCCAGAGTATTTATCTTTCCTGACAGGAATTGTGCCTGAAGATGTACTTGGTAAGTCAATGCTGTGTCCCACAAAGTCATGGCCAGTCTGCAAAGGGGGTAAGAATGAGTGCCTCCCTGCTTGTTTATATACCACATGACCGTGGTATTGTCTGTCTTTATCAGTACTTGTCCCGGATTTAGTAGGTCCTTGAAGGCTGTCAGGGCATTTTGAACAGCTAGCATCTCTTTTTGATTGATATGTAGATGCATTTGGTTTGCGGACCATGTGCCTTGAATACATCTTCCTGCCATATGGGCTCCCCAGGCATAATCCGATGCATCTGTTGTTAATTTCTGTGTGGCTGGGGGTAGAGTGAATGGCTGTCCCTTGTTCTGGTGACAGGTCTTCGCCCACCATCAAAACTCCTGTTGCAGCCAGGGAATGAGAGTAACTATTGTTTCCAGGCTGTGGCAATGTGGAGTCCAAACACTTTTTAGGTACCACTGAAGTTTCCTCATATGCAGTCTTGTATATGGAATTAGTAGAATGCAGGATGCCATGAAGCCCAAAGCCTGCAAAATTTTTCTTGCAGATAACTGGGCCTTTGTTGCCAACATTTTGAAATAGGTAAGTCAGTTGCCTTTGTTTTTCTGGCGTGAGATAAGCCATCTGGGCAGTTGTATTTAAGCTTGCACCCAAGAATATTATCTCTTGAGAGGGTACTAGTTTTGATTTCTGTTCGTTGACTGTGCACCCTGGGCATGGTAGTAATCTCTTTACAAACGCCAGACGCTGTAGTAGAATGTCTTTGTTCTCTGCTTGAATGAGGCAGTCATCCAAGTAAGGATATATTTGTATTCCTCTTTGTCTGCAGAATGCAATTACTGGTGCCAGGCCCTTTGTGAAGACCCTGGGCGCAGTAGATAAGCCAAAGGGCAGCGCAGAGAATTGGTAGTGCATTGAGCCAGCTTTGAATCTGAGGTATCTTCTGCATGTTTGTCTGATTGGGACATGCAGGTATGCCTCTTTTTGAAAGTCACAAGCCAAGCCTTCTTGCCCAACATGGGCAGAAGCTGCTGTAGAGTCAACATTTTGAATTTTGGAATATCCAGATATGTGTTTAGAATAGATAGGTCCAGTATTGGTCTCCAGGCTTTGTCCTTTCTGGGTACCAAGAACAGTCTTGAATAGAATCCTTGTCCCTGCTCTTGCTCTGGTACTTGTTGAATGGCTTTCATGTCCATGAGGGATGAGACTTGTTTTTGTGCCTCTGCCCATTGATGTTTTGGCAGGTCTGGCCAACCGTTTGGCCTTGGCAGGGTATGGAAGTGAAACTTGTAGCCTTGTGACACTATGTTTAAGACCCATGTGTCCTGGGTTACTATGTGCCAATTTTGAGAACAAAGTGCTAGTTTTCCCCCTAAAGGAGCTGCCAGAAGATAAGTGCTTGGCGCAGGCAGGGGGAAGTCATTGGGACTGTTTCCTGTATGGCTGTGATTGGTCTTCTCCAGTTTTGGAGGTAGAAGCACCCCATTGTTTAGACCTGTACGAACCTTGGGGCTGGGATCTGCCTCTAGGGCGTCTGTATCTGCCCCTTTGTGGCCTGTCCGACACTGGAAAGGACCAATTCTTTGTAGGCCAGTGTCTGCTAAACCTTGGTAGCTGTACCTGTAAGAAATCCTTGACTGTTTACATAGATTTAGCTTTGTCCTCCATTTTCTTTAACACCTCTTCTGCTTTAACACCAAACAAAGCATCATGCTGTAATGGAGCATCTAATAATTTTGCCTTAACATGATCAGGTAGATTTTGTTCCTTTAACCAAGCATGTCTCCTAATGACAGAACCCGTAACTGCGGCCCTGCAGGAGGCCTCCAGAGAATCAAAACCACATTGCAAAGTATGCTTTCCAACTTATTCAGCTGCATGCAATAAATCCTGCATTTCTTTGTTTTCTGCACATTCAGAATTTATCAACATTTTCTGTTTAAGCAGTGACATAATATATTGCTGATATTTGAGCATATGAAACTGACAATTTAAAGCCCTTATAGCCAAGGTAGCAGAAGTTTAAATCTTTTTTCCCCATCTGTCCAGTGCCCTAGAATCCTTGTCAGTGGGAGTAGGGTTTTTTTTGCAGTGGAAGCCGTGACCCCTTTGAGACCCTGAGAGATAGTTTCTGGGTCAGCAGCAGGGTTTTTGAAAAGGAATTTATGAGAGTCAGGAACCCTGTAGTACCTGTCCGGCTTAACAGGAGCTGGAGGTAAGGAGTCAGGGGTCAGACTGGACTCTGAAAATACATCATCTACAATGTCTAACACAGGTGGAATAGCTAGGGGGCCTGTGTTGTGGTAGTAAAAGGAAGTCTCTGAGCCTTTCCTTAGATTCAGAATAATCTTGGCTCTCCCAGTGGAAATTGCTCCCTCATGGCATGTAAAGTTGCCCCAAAAGAATAATCCTCAGGAGGAGAGGCTGAAGGGATAAATTCTTCAGCATCAGAATCTTCACAGGGAGGAAGAGAGTATTCCTGATCAGAAGAGAAATCAGATGAAATGGAAACCTGATCTGAAGATTCATATTCTGTCTCTTACCTAGGCCTCTTATCAGGAGAGGGATGGGAAACCCTGATCAAAGTAATTAGGTCTTCGGCCATTTTGAACATCTGTTTTTTAGGCATGGAGGCCTGTCCATGAGGCTATTGCACTTGTTTCTTTGTCATTAAAGGTTCTTTAGTCTTTTCCTTTGAAGCTGAAGTCGTTTTAACATATAATTGCGTAGGTCTGAAAACACCCTCAGAAGCCGATGCCTGCTCAGCGGCTCCAGACCCATCCGAGGGAATAGTTTCCAAAGGTCCAGTTCCATGAGCTTCCAGCGGCCTGGTCGACTCCACGTGGGTGTCAGTAGTGGCCTGCGAGTCTAAAGTAGCGGTTGTCAGGGGCTGCGAAGGCACCTCACTGAGAACCGGCAAACCGGCGACTGGCTTAGAAGAAGCCTCGTCGTCTGTTTTGGACCTCGGATGCCTGTCCTTTTCTTTGCATTTCTTGTGAATTCCAGTAGTCGGATGGCTATCAGACGACATTGTATAGTTGAATCTTCTGCCAAAATAGTGAAATGCAAAATCGTACTGACGCTTAATAGTACGTTGGTTAAATCTAGCACAAAACCGACAACTAGCAACGTCGTGGTCAGGGCCTAGGCAAGGAATACAGTAAGAATGAAAATCCTTATGAGGTATTTGCTTCCCACTAGAAATACAATTATTAACTTTTTTTGACATCGATCTGGAGCAAGAAAAAAAAGTTTCCCCAACGGGGTACTTAGTTTTTTAGTTAAGACTTTGGATCTGAAATTCAAACACGGAAATCTCAAGAGTCGGCCGACCGGCACTTGCGAACTGCTTTTGCTTCGGGCACCACGTGGCAAGAAAGACTGAGAAAATGGTGTCGGCTGCATCTTTAT